>NC_058081.1:192583503-192848503 GCF_014858855.1 Bufo gargarizans | reverse complement strand
CATTCTGGGTTCCTGCAGGAGGAGGTTGCCACTGCACCAAAATACTCTGTGGAGGTAAATGTGATACAAATATGATGAAAAACACAATAGGGTATTACATATCAAACACTACTTCCAACAACAATGTTCTAATTTAACCAAGAGCTGGTTTATAGGTGAAGGCGAGTGCTCCAGTTTTAATACAGAATGGTGTACTATTACTACACAAAAACGCTGCAATGGATGAGGACATAAAAAAAAAATAAGACATCTCATCCTAGAAAATGAGTCATTATTTAGAAATTTGAGCAAGCCCCAAAATGATCAGTTTCAATTATCACACCTGAAAAATGCTACTAGTAAACCCACTGGGAAAACAGCGGGAACCAGTGCCACTGTATGCTGTATTTACTCTGAACAATTTGGTGAATAAAGATCGGGACTGCTCAAACGTCTACCACTGGTGCTTGAGCCTCTTTTCTTTTTATGTGTACTAGTAAACCCAGCCTGAGAAAATACGCAAGAGGAATGAATTATTAATATGGATGATTGAAACCAACTGTCAGTCAATAGCCACTCTGCATAAGAGAACATAAAGGTCAAAAAGGACAGCAAGTTGGTTGAGTGCACCAACCTTTACTGGGTGTATGTACCCACTAACATTGCATGTAGTAACAGGTGAGATGATCTCTGGCTAATTAAAATTTCTGTCGTAGTGCCCCCTAGTGGCAAAAGGAGCCAAGTGTATGGCAGTGCATGCAAACACTTGGTATAAAAAAATATTAGCCAACTTATAAAATGTCTGTCAACATATTACTGTGTACGTATACCAAGTGTTTACATGAACTGCCATACACTTCGCTCCTTTGCCACTAGGGGGCACTATGACAGAAATTTTAATTAGCCAGAGACCATGTCACACACACAAATTCATGTAAGAGGGAAAACTATGGGCAAGGTTGTAAGCTTTGAAAGGCAGAGTGTTTCACAGTCGGGGGGTAATTTTGGTACGGTTTTTCTATACAGCATACTAAAACCTCTGACAAGATGCCTGGAGTATATATGCTTCAGTTTCATCTAGAGCTTGAAAACGTAAAAAAACAGATTAAAGTTAAAATCTCAAGACTCACCTGTACCAACCTTCACTGAGTGTACATACACAGTAACATGTTGGCATACATTCATATGTACAGCGCTATGGAATGAATGGCGCTTAAATAATAATATTAATAATAACGTTAGCAGATATTTTTTATACCGAGTGTTTGCATGCACTGCCATACACTTAGCTCCTTTGCCACTAGGGGGCACTATGACAGAAATTTTAAATTAGCCAGAGACCATGTCACACACACAAATTCATATAAGAGGAAAACTATGGGCAAGGTTGTAAGCTTCGAATGGCAGTGGATGAAACGTCAAAAAACAAAAACCGCACAGAACAAGTCAGGATGGTTCAAGCAAAGAGAGCTTGCGATCAAGATATGATGAAGCATTTAGATCTGTTACAAAGCTTATAAACATTAGCCCTACCTGTGAGCTACGCACTTCCAGGGTAAGGTTCTGAGGAGCAGCACTGGGCACTAAAATGGAAACAGAAAAAAAATATATATGTCAATGGTATTGTAAAGTCACCAGTACCGAATCGGTCGTAGAAATCAAAAGAAGCAAGAAACGAACCATCTGACAGAGTCTTGGCTATAACATCTTGTGTTGATACTCCAGACCCATGTTTATTAAATGCTACCACCCGAAACGTATAGTCCGTGTATTTCTTTAGTCCATTTACAGTATATGAAAGCCCTGCAATATCAAGATCCTGCAGATAGAATACAAAAGATATCCGATAAGCATTCACAACTTACAAAACATTTGCAAACAGTGGCATGCAAGCATACATATCTGAGGGTTTTGCACATGGCTCACTTTTGTCTTTGAGTTTTACGTTTTCTGCAGAGTGCAATGACATGTTCTACGTTCTAGGAGGCAGAAATGTCGTTTACTCCACCTTTATGTGAATATCTAAAAATGTCCTTTCAGCCCAATGTGCAGCTGAGATATTGATTTCTTTACCTGCTCATTTCCTGCTCCTTTCTCCATATAATAAAGTTTATAGTTCTGAATTTCTCCATTTCCAGAAAGCGGCGTTTCCCAGCTGACACTAACAGAAGTAGGGGAGACTGCTGTAGCGCGAAGATTTGGGGCTGGACCAGGAACTTGAACTAAAAAGGCAACAATCTGGCTCAGTATATGCTACAAGAGGTAAAACTGTATCCTGACGCAAAGCCCAGTTAATAATGGACTAAAGCTTTTCACTTTACAAAGCTTCTTACCCTCAGGTTGTGTCTCCACCTTCAGAGGGGGGGAACTTTCGCCAACACCATAATTATTATGAGCCACAACACGGAAGTAATAGATGGTTTCCGGCAATAGGTTTAGGATGGTGACCTGCAGTTCTCCCGGTCGACTGGTGTTCTCTACACGCTCCCTGTATCCGATAAGCAAAATGTGGCATTGCAAAGATCAGGACTATGCATATACAAATCAATGAGAAGCTTTAAATAATTTAAATTAGGTTAAAATAAATAAAAATCTATCTAGATTTTTTTTTATCATCACAGTACAGAATTCCTGACAATGTATTTCAGTACAGCTTTAAATGCCAACAGCAAGGGAAGGAGTGGGCAGCAGGAAAATAATACATTGTGATCTGGACTCCACTGCAGTGCTGCTCGTGTATTACAGCAGATAACAGTCCAAGATAATGGTGACTGATTCCCTTTAACTGTCCATTGCTTATAATGGGAATCCACATTGTGAAAAAAAATAATAATAATATAAAATAAAAAAAAAGCATGTTCTTGGCATGGTTTCTGCATGGAAACTGCACATGGAAAGCTGCTCACAGACTAGCCCATTCAATAGGGTTAATTCTGCAAGCGAATCCACAGTAGCACGGTACCAGCAGAGTGTACGAGATTAAACAAATGACAGGTACATTTTGCGGATGTTTTAAACATTTAAAACATGAGGAAACCTATCAATGGATTCATTTTATTTAATTATATCCGTATTACAAGCGAAAGTAAACATTCATGTTATTTAGTGTCTCAAAGGATAACACCTATAATGGTATACCAGTCTAATAGCACAAAAATAAACCAACGGTAGTAAGTATCACCATAAAAGACAGTCAAATACATGAAGCAGTCCCAATAAAAAAATAAAATAAAAAAAAGGTTAAAAACAAAGATTGAAATTGACCGAAGTGGATGGTCAGAAAGTTGCAAAAGTACCTTACCATAATATAGCCCCACATAGTATAAATGTCCAAAGGAGTGCCCAGCTTATTATTCCTGCATACAATGGTGTATATGACATAGGGAATAGAGTGGATAAACTGGAGATACAGTGCTGGCCATAATCATTCATACCCCTTGCAAATTTTGACTTAACCCCTTAGTGACCAAGCCTGTTTGGGCCTTTATGACCAAGCGTTTTTCTTTTTTCATGGTCTCGTTCCAAGACCTATAACTTTTTATTTTTTCGTCTATATAGCTTTATGATAGCTTGTTTTTTACGGGACAAGTTGTAGTTTTTAATAGCACCATTTTGGGGTACACATAACTTTCTGATTGACTTATTAATTCTGGGAGGGAGATGGGGAAAAATAGCAATACTGCCACTGCGTTTTTACATTATAAGTTTTACGGCGTTCATTTTTCGGTACAAACATAATATCTTTATTCTCTGGGTCAGTACGATTACAGTGATACTAAATACTTATAATATTTTTTTAAGTTTTACTACTTTTTTTTTCCAATAAAACCCATTTTATTAACCCAAAAAATGATTTTGCATTGCCACTTCACAAGACCCATAACTTTTTTTTTTTCTTTTTCTATGAAGTTGTGTGAGGACCTGATTTTTGAGGGCCAACTTGTATTTTTCATTGGTATCATTTTGGAGTAAATGCCACTTTTTGATCGCTTGTCATTACGTTTTTTTCGGTGGAAACTAAGAATAAATTAGAAATTGTCTTTTTTTTTACAGCATTCACCATAGGGGATAATTTATGTAATATTTATGTAGTCCAGGTCGTTATGGACGCGGCAATACCAAACATATGGGGGATATTTTCTTTTTGCAATTTTTTTCATTAAAAAGCGTATTTTCAATGGAAAAAAAGCATATTTTTTAATTTATGGAATTTTTTTTATTTAATAAATGTGTATTTTTTTCTATTTTTTTTTTTTTACAACTTAAAAGTCCCACAAGGGGACTATAATATACAGTATTTTGATTGCTTTTACAATGTAATGCATTATCTCTATAAAGCATTACATTTCAATAGCAATGCTATTCAAAGATTGACCAGCAGGCTGCGCCAGAAAGGCACAGCCTGCTGGAGAGAACTGAAGACAGGCGCTCGGGGCCCTGATCGGAAGCGAGGTAAGCTTTCCAACACATCAGCACCCCGCGATCGAATTTTCGGGTTGCTAATGGGAGACAGAGGGAGTCCGCTCCCTCTGTCACCACTTTACATGCAGTGGGCGCCATTGCGCCCGGCATATAAAGAGTTAAACAGCCCGGATCGGCACTTCTGCTGGTCAGGGCTGTTAGAGCAGGGCCCCGGCTCTCATGTGAGCGCTTAGACCGGGCCGCCGTAAAAACGCGGCGGCCCAGCCTAAGGCCCCTTAGTAACCGCCGTAAAAACACGTATGGGTGGTCACTAAGGGGTTAAAGGGACACTGTCAGGCCCAATAAGCATTTTTAGCTATATATATGCAGTTATAGGTCTTCTAATGTGTATTAAAAACATATAAGTATACCCCCTGTCCGCCTTAAAAATATAGTAAAATCATGTTTGATAACCTTATAGAATTGCTCTCCTTTGCGCCCAAGGGGTGGCGTTTCAGCTCCACTTGTGCCCAGCCGCGCCTCAACCGCTGTTTTCAAGCGCCGCCCAGCTCATCAATATTCACTTCGCTAGGCGGCTTCTGCTGTCTACGACGCAGGCGCTTTTTCACACATCTGCAGCAAGACATGTAGTGGCAGTGATCACAAAGCCGGCGCAGGCACAGCTGAAGCCGCCTCAGTGATGTTTATGGGACGCAGGCGCAGTATCATTGTGGCCACTGGGAGTGCCGGTGTTCTGCCAAATCTGCCAAACTCAGGGCAAGGTATCCCGTGCATGCCCAGAAGCTGCAAGTGAGGCCGATGCACATAGCTTTCTATTGGGAATGGGCGGGATCGCGGAGCATCGGGGACAGCAAAAGCCGCCCAGCGAAATGAATATTGATGAGCTTGGTGGCGCTTGAAAACAGAGGTTGGGGCGAGGCTGGGCACAAGTGGAGCTGAAATGCCGCCCCTTGGGCGCAAAGGATAGTGATTCTATTAGTTTATCAAACATGATTTTACAGTATTTATAAGGTGGACAGGGGGTATACTTATATGTTTTTAATATAGGCATATCGCCAAAAATGCTTATTGGGCCTGACAGCAATTTGACGGGAAATGACATAGGCGTCTCCCAAAAGATAATAAGACTATGTACAAGAGGCACCATTGTTGGAAAAAAAAAAAAACCTCAGCTTTTATTTACATTTGAGCAAAAAATACAAGATATTGCGCACTGTGGAAGAGCTCAGAGGACATGGTCGGAAGCCAAAAGTGACACCTGTGCTGGCCAGGAGGATAGTTAGAGAGGTGAAAAAGAATCCAAGGATCACCACCAAGGCCATCCTGGTGAATCTGGGCTCTGCTGGTGGCAATGTCTCAAGGCAGACAATCCAACAGACACTGCACACTGCTGGGTTCCACGGATGCAGACCAAGGAGGACGCCACTTCTCCAGATAAGTCACACAAAAGCTGGCTTGGCCTTTGCAAACGCTCATCTGGACAAAGACGACAACTTCTGGTCTTCTGTGTTATGGTCAGATGTTTGGTCAGAATGAGGTTATCTTCATTTGGCGTAAAAAAGGAGAAGCCTTCAACCCAAAGAACACCATCCCCACTGTCAAACATTGTGGTGGGAACCCAATTCTTTGGGGGTGTTTTTCAGCCAATGGACCAGGAAACCTAATCACAGTAAACTGGACCATGAAAAAAAGAACAATACATGAGGATTCTCAATGACAACATCTGGCAGTCTGCAGAGAAACTTGGCCTCGGGCACCAGTGGACATTTCAGCATGACAATGACCCAAAACACACAGCAAAAGTGGTGAAGAAATGGTTAGCAGACAACAACATTAACGTTTTGGAGTGGCCCAGCCAGAGTCCAGACTTGAATCCAATTGAGAATCTGTGGAGGGAGCTAAAGATCAGGGTGATTGCAAGAAGACCCTCCAACCTAAAAGATTTGGAGCTCATTGCTAAAGATGAATGGGCAAAAATACCTGTGGAGACATGCCAAAAGCTGGTCTGCAATTATAGGAAGTGTTTGATTGCTGTAATAGCCAATAAAGGCTTTTCTATTGATTATTGAGAAGGGTATGAATAATTTTGGACTGGACAATTTTTGCTCAAATGTAAAAAAAAGCTGCGAAATGTTTTTTCCCCCCACAATAGTGCTTCTTGTACATCGTCTTATCTTTTGGGAGACACCCATGTCATTTCCCATCAAAAAATTACTTGCTGGTTGAATAAAAGTAACCAAGTCAAAATTTGCCAGGGGTATGAATAATTATAGGCAGCACTGTATATTCCAACATGCAATAAAGTATATAGCAGAAGATGAAATCGCAAAATCAGAATCAGTACAGGTTGATAAGGGATACAAAGAAATAGAAATGTGTGAAAAAAATAAAAATTAGAGATAGAGCTTACAAAAATATCAATGCTAGATGCCATTGCATCAAGGAAGGCGGAAATGAGAGAAAAAATGAGTACAAACTCATAGGACACAAGGTTATACAGAGAGGACCACCACCTTAATACTCCGAACAGGTGTTTTGCAGGGTAATTTTGGCACGGTTTTCCTATACAGCATACTAAAACCTCTCTGACAAGTGCTGCCTGGATAAATATGCTTTAGTTTCATCCAGCCATTGAAAATGTAAAAATCAGATAAGTGCAAATCTCAAGACTCACCTGTTCAATCCTTCTTTGCTGTAATATACTTGGTAGGTGAGATTTTCTCCATGAGTTTCAGCAGGAACACGCCACGTCAACTTGATGAAGCGGGTTGACACCAAAGAGGCCACAACATCCCGCGGGGATGACGGAAGGGGACCTCCTGGTGTGGCAGCTACATGGTGAGCAGTAGCATGGGTCAGTGAGGGGGCAGGAGAGGTAGGGACGGTTACACCTTGACATGGTTGAGTTGGGAGAGGGGGAGGACAAGCACAGGCACACAGACAGAGCGAAAAACAAGAACAAAAAATAAACAAAACAAGCACAGCATCCATGCAGACATGGGCCACCTGCCACTCAAAGACACTGCAAAAACAGGGTGAAACAGCAAGTCTTTGTGACTGTGATAAAAACTAAAATTATGAACCCTCAAGCTTCATGCAGTGCTACCTCTGATTGGCAATGTAGCCCACAAACATGCAAAACAGCAAAAGTATGCAACTAACCAAGCGACCTGTAGTGCTTAGCCACACTTCAGGCCCCCTAGTTGTAAATTGGTTAACTTGCTTAATAGTACAATGATACAGTCCTTCAAATCTCTCTCTCGCTATATATAAAGATTTTTTAAAAAATGTTCTTTACCAACAATTTCAGACTGTCAAGAGAAAATCATTTAATGTGCACCAAAGTGTTACACTTTCCCTTCTCTTAAAACTGTTGTCCTGCCATACATAGTGATGACCTATCCTCAGTATCAGATCGGCAGGGGTTTAACACCCGGTACCCCTGCTCGCAAGTAGATCCTCCTCCTCTGAAAACAGCTGATCGGCGAGATAGAGAGGAATTATTTTTATTTATTTTTTAATAAAGGAAACTCGCATTACATGAGAGAAAACATTGCATTCCTCCATACACAGTAAATTAACGCTAATGTTAAAACAATGTCAGAAGGTGAACTAGATATTCCTAATGTTATGTACATCCTATATTACCGTTCTCAATGCATTTAAACAATATATGCATCTCACAATTTTGATTTAGGTTGCAATTCCCTTTCTCTACCTCGCCTCGCTCTCCCCCTCTTTTGCACCCCCTTCCCAAATATAAGGAGAGGGAGAAAACCAACACACAACAAGCCATTTTATAAAAATATTACCTAATAACGCGTATATTCTATAATAATACCCCGCCCAAGTAATACCACTCCGCACCTTGATTTCCAGCTAATCCCTTAATAGAATCTGCTATTTGGTCCCTATTCCTTATCTATTAGATCTATAATTCTTCTTCTAAAAAGGAGCCACCTAACTGTCACAGCGGCTTGGTGTTTAATAGATTTGACCATAATGATCTCATATTTACTATGTAAATCCACCCTAGCAATAACTTCTCCTAATGTACGGGGTTCAGCAGACTTCCATTTTTTGGCCATACACATCCTAGCAGCCGTCAAAACCTGCACCACCGCCCACCTGGCCTGGTGTGGGATATCTGTAGGAGCGCCAGTGCTGGGTCTCTCAAATGTCAAAAGGACCTTTCCAGCATAAAGCAAAGGCAGTGTTTTGATGCCTCTACTTTCCCACCCTTTCAAAGAAAGACCTGGTATATGCGGTTCTAAAGATCCGACAGATACTTAAAGGAGAGCATCATTTTTGACGAGGCTAATACATTTTTCCAAATGTGGAAGGAGTGGAGTGCCGAAACTAGTGGGCAAGATAACTGTATAGGTTTAAAATATGCTGCCTCTGCATATGTCTTAATAGAGGCTCCTTCAGTTAGGGCATTCTCAATCTGAACCCATTTATGCGTAGAGGATGACCTAAACCATTATCTCATAGCGTCTAGAGCAGCTGCTTTGTAGTACTTAGCAATATTCTGAACACCCGTCCCACCCTCCAAAAGGGAGTGGTAGAGTACTCCTTGTGACACTCTGGGGGGCCTACCTCTACAGATAAACTGTAGCAATAGATTCTGCAATTCTTTAAGAATAGACCTATGTATAGATAAGGGAATACAACATAGCACATACAGCATCTTTGGTAACATTTTACAAGTATGGATGCGTGAATCCCACGAAAGCTCCGATTGCGTAATCCGGTTAATTTCTGGTTTAAGAACAGTGAGTAGTTTAATATTACAGAAAACCAATGTTGTGATCTGGTGATCACTATATATGTCAGGACAACAACCCTTTAAAGTGTAACTGTCATGGTTTCATATGGAAAATCTATTTTAGCATATGTTACTGCTGCAGCACCATTATGCATAAAGCAATCTTTAGTTTCTTCACATACCACTGTTTTCCTTGAGTTTTTACCCTTAGTTATGGCTGTTTAAACATTTACAATATGAGGACCTTCTCAAGATGGCTCCTCTGCCAGTTCTGAGGCCCAAACTGCTTTCCCCCACTGCCCATACACACTTGCTGTAGCCAGCAGCTCCCTGCCAGCCAATCAGATTGGATTACTGAGAACAAGCCTCCTCACTCTGAAGCCTAATACAGGCATGCAGTGTGAAGGACCGCCCTTCTGTCTTCTGTTTACACTAAAGGGAAGACCGACAAGCCATAGCAACGGTCTTTTAAGGGAGCGGTGGAAAGGGACAGAGGACATTAATGAAAGTCGTTATAAGGTAATTACACATCTTTTGACAATCTGACAGACTAACTCAGGTATACAGGCCTAGCTCTAATAAACTAGCAAATAAAAAAATATGACAGTTACACTTTAATGATTATTTGGAACAAACCTATGCAAATAGAAAGCAGGAAGGACTGTATCATTGGCAATCACATAACATTGCATGCTACATCTAGGAACCTGAATATGTACAATAAAAGTAAAATGCATATTAAAAAAGGGCACAGCTGCAAGGCACACTTTTCACATATGAGAAACATCTTTATTTTGGTAAATTTAAGACCGTTATATATTTCTATCAGTTTCATAAAACTATTTTCTGTTGTGACGTAGAATCATAACCTCAATGTCAGAAAGCCATGGGGCACTTTCCATGACACAGAAAGCAGCAGGCTACATGACGCATGAAGAGGAGGATATGCTATGCAGGGTGCATTGGAAAGGAGGATCAGGAAGAAACTAGGTGGGAGACATCACAAATTGTAAGGGTCACTGGAACAATATCCTGCAGGTGGGACTGCCAGGAACAGTGAGTTCGCAAACTGTTTACCCACAGAAGAAAAGGTCAACGGTTTTAAAAGCCAAATCGTTCACTAGGTCTATAAAGTATGCCAGCAGCACACCCTAAATTATTAACTATGGAAATATTGTGACACAGTAACCATCATAAATCTGACTAGGAATGGTTGGATGCAGGACAATGGAAAGGGACAGGGATAGTAAATAAGGTTTTTAACATGTCTTACCAGGTTCCACGATAATGAGCTGTGCTGCTGCCTGTGTATTTCCCACCTCATTCTCAGCTATACACTGATAAAATCCCTCATCTGAGCGCACTAGACCAAGAACCTGAAGATTATGATCGTCCTGAAGAAAAGAAAGTGGTGATATTTTACAGTACTTTCACACCTGTGTTAAAGTTTTCCGGTATTGAGTTCTGTTCTGTTATCCTAATGCATTCTGAATTAGATCATTTTTATTAAAGGTTTTACATACAGCCAATTATTCAGATTAACCGTACATTATATGACAATAGGATATCAATACAGTTAAATCAATTATACTTTATCCAAATCAGCAAGTCAATAACACTGCATCAAATAAACCTTTATTAAATCTCCCAGTCTCCCTCAACTCCCTCCCCACCTACCCCTCTCCGTGTGGTCATCTCCCTCGATATGGACAAAAACGCTCCAATTCTCTTACATCTTAACTTCCAAATCCCCTTAGGACCATCCTAATGCATTCTGAATGGAGAGCATTCCGTTCAGGATGCATCAGTTCAGTCCCCCTTACATTTTTTGGGACGGAGAAAATACTGCAGCATGCTGCAGTTCTCTCTCCGGCCAAAAATACTGATCACTTGCTGGAATGCCGGATCCAGCATTAATTTACATTGAAGTGTATTAGTGTAAGTGTTCTGGCAAAACGGATCCGCCTTTCTGGTGTGCGCAAACCTTTAAAAATACCATCGGAGAGATGGATCTGGCATTGCAATGCATTTGTGAGACAGATCTGCATCGGGATCAGTCTCACAAATGCATCAGTTTGCGTCCGGATGCGGCAGGCGGTTCCGGTGACTGAATTGCCTGCCGGAATCCTCTGCAAGTGTAAAAGTACCCTTAACCAAAAGCACTTCATTTTTCAGTTCGACATTTCTCCAACGCCTCATAACTGCCACCCTACATATTTTTAGATTACTACTATCAATAATCCAGGATCTGAAAAAAGAAATTAAGTTAAAAAAGGTAGGAAATGCCATTTCGCTGCTATAAATACCCTGCAACACCAGTGTCCCAGCACTGGTGGTCTCCACTAGTCTTTGCTAACTGTTCTGCTATGATGACTAGTGTTGAGCGAACTTGTGTTTTCAAGTTCTGTGTACAAGGTTCGGGTTATCTAAGAATTCAGTATTGGATTCCAATACCACGGACCATAAGTCATGGTCCGTGGTAGCGGAATCCATAACGGAATTCTTAGATAAACTGAACCTTGTACGCAGAACTTGAAAACACAAGTTCACTCATCCCTAATGACGTGTTGCTGGAGTGATTGCTGCTGAAGACAATCACTTGTTGCAGTACTGATGCAAACATTTCTAATCTAAAGTTCTTTAAATCCTGTAAAAACCCTTTAAATACCTACTGTACACAAGAAAATCGGGCATAAAGAATAGAAGATTGGCTAACATGTAGATTTACATTAAACTTTCACTCTGTTAAAGGGAACCTGTTATCAACTTTATGCTGACCTCACTGAGGGCAGCATAAATTAGTGACAAATGCTGATGTCAGCGGTGTGTCACTCATGAGCTAACAGTAAGTGGTTGCTGAGAACCAGCATCATAATCATTGCTGCCCAGGCCTTGAGAAGAGTCAAATCTACCTGAGAAGAGTCCTGGTTATTCCTAATCTCCTGCTCTCTCACCAGTCTGCTGATGGTTGGCAGTTCTCTCCTAGAGAGAAAGGGAGAAAACTAGGTAGAAGACTGTCAGCCATCAGCAGGTGGGCAGGAGAGCAGGAATTCATGAGTAACCATGACTCTTCTCAGGTGGCCGGGACTCTTTTCCAGGCCCAGTCTGCAATGATTGTGATGTTGGTTCTCAGCAACCACTTACTTATAAATGACAGACCGCTGAAAACATCTCACCTGTCTCTACTTTATTCTGCTGTTAGTATGGGCAGCATAAAGAATGATGACAGGTTCCCTTTAATGTCCAGACCAGAACTGCACATCTGACCACCTGGTCACTTACCACTATTTTGAAATAGTCACTAGGGATGACCACATCTCCGTTCTTCACCCATTTGACTGTTGGAGCAGGTTTTCCTCTAACTTCACACTCAAACACAATGTCCATGGATTCATGAGCATGTGTATTAGATGGCTTAACATAAAACACAGGAGGCACTACAAGAGGAAACGGTTATCAGTGCACATAGTCTTGTAAATGTCGAGATTGAAATGCATTTCCTAAAAACTCAAAACCGGATAAGCAGATTAAGAGACTGGAGGAGGATTTTGAGAACTGTTGTCCATTTTAAATATATACAAGGAAATTAACTCCATATTTATTGCCACTTCTTGAATACATCAGAAAAGCTGGTGGAAGCTTATAGCTGCAAGAACCAAAGGAATCCAAATTATCTGTGAACGTCACAAAAAGCTGAACATAAGCAGAATAGGATTGGCCCACCAAAAGATCCTCTAGTGGTTCCAGATTCTGACACCATATAGGGCCCCAAAGGGTCAGGAGTAGTGTTGAGCGAACTTGCGTTTTAAGTGGGGCGTCTAAAGTTCGGGTTATCGAAGAATCTGGTTATGGATTCTAAATTCCGTTGTGGTCTGTGGTAGCGGAATCCATAACTGAATTTAGAATCCATAACGCGATTATTCGATAACCCGAGCTTTAGACGCGGAACTTAAAACACAAGTTAGCTCAACACTATTCAGGAGGAAAAAAACTAAACTTTTGGCGGCCTTTGGAACCAATAACCGGTCACTAGTGTCTATTTGATTCACAACCTATTTGATGATAAAGGGGTTGGGAATAATTTCCTCTGGTGGGCCCAAGGAACCACAGTCCAACACTAAACATAAGCAATCATAGAACACGGAAGAAGCGGCAAGGTTTATTTTTATGGTGGTGTATACCCACCAAGAACATGGAATAAAACAGTATAAAGCGTGTGGATTTAAAAAAAACAAAAACAAACAACTAGGTAATAAAACGACTTAATAAAGTTGACTTTTCAAAGTAAAAGGTTAACCTATTCAGAACAGCAATAAAACACAGGATGAACGCTATACAGATGCACTCCACTTGATCAGAAGGGATAAAGGTTTAATAAAAGGCTGCTACATCACCACACCATAGGGGACTTCCTGACAAAGTGTTACCAACAAAACCTCTGTTGGAGATGGAAGGGAGTGACACACTTTATTTCTGATCACCTGGAAGGAAGTGGGACAGGCCCCTAGGGAGCACAGGATAACACCCCTCTCCAGAAAATAAATAAGCATCCTAGTGCAAAAGCCACGGGGCGATTTAACCGGAAGCTCAAACTAACCCATGAACGCAATGCAAGTCCAAGTGTTTTTCAAATATGTAGGTGCTGCAGCTTATAGGGGATAACAAAGAAGTGTTTTATATCATAGCAATACAAGAAATCTTACAGTTCCATGTTCTACTGTCATGTTGGTGTCAAGGATGATAAAACATGTAATGAAATATTTATGCAACTCTTAAAATCTAAGACTAAAGCGGTATTGCCCAAAGGGGAAAGACCCTAAACAACATTCTCCACCGATGGAGACAAATAAGTTGTACTATGCTGTTCCTATAGCTCCCATACAAGTGCAGCAGAGTTAAAGGGAATGTGCCAACAGAAAATAACCTATTGGTTAAATCACTGTTTTACCTTAAAAAAAATATATATATTTTATTTATTTTTTTGACTTTTTTTCCCCCTGTGTCACTATATTTAAAAATGTATAGAATCCTGCAGTTTTCATACTGGCCACTAGATCTAATATTAGGTCATGATTTCCTGTTCTGTACAGATAATTTTTCAGTAGCTATTATCACCACAGGTGGAAATACAATGACAAGTAACACCTGTATATACCGTTGCAAGAAAAAGTATGTGAACCCTTTGGAATGATATGGATTTCTGCACAAATTGGTCATAAAATGTGATCTGATCTTCATCTAAGTCACAACAATAGACAATCACAGTCTGCTTAAACTAATAACACACAAAGAATTAAATGTTACCATGTTTTTATTGAACACACCATGTAAACATTCACAGCGCAGGTGGAAAAAGTATGTGAACCCTTGGATTTAATAACTGGTTGAACCTCCTTTGGCAGCAATAACTTCAACCAAACGTTTCCTGTAGTTGCAGATCAGACGTGCACAACAGTCAGAAGTAATTCTTGACCATTTCTCTTTATAGAACTGTTTCAATTCAGCAATATTCTAGGGAGGTCTGGTGTGAATCGCTTTCTTGAGGTCATGCCACAGCATCTCAATCGGGTTGAGGTCAGGACTCTGACTGGGCCACTCCAGAAGGTGTATTTTCTTCTGTTTAAGCCATTCTGTTATTGGTTTACTTCTATGCTTTGGGACGTTGTCCTGTTGCAACACCCATCTTCTGTTGAACTTCATCTGGTGGACAGATGGCCTTAAGTTCTCCTGCAAAATGTCTTGATAAACTTGAATTCATTTTCCTTCGATGATAGCAATCAGTCTAGGCCCTGACGCAGCAAAGCAGCCCCAAACCATGATGCCCCCACCACCATACTTCACAGTTGGGATGAGGTTTTGATGTTGGTGTGCTGTGCCTCTTTTTCTCCACACATAGTGTTGTGCGTTTCTTCCAAACGACTCAACTTTGGTTTCATCTGTCCACAGAATATTTTGATAGTACTGCTGTGGAACATCCAGGTGCTCTTGTGCAAACTAAACGTGCAGCAAATTTTTTTTTGGACAGCAGTGGCTTCCTCTGTGGTATCCCCCCATGAAATCCATTCTTGTTTAGCGTTTTACGTATCGTAGATTCGCTAACAGGGATGTTAGCATATGCCAGAGACTTTTGTAAGTCTTTAGCTGACACTCTAGTATTAATCATCTTCACCGCATTGAGTAGTCTGCGCTGTGCTCTTGCAGTCATCTTTACAGGACGGCCACTCCTAGGGAGAGTAGCAGCAGTGCTGAACTTTCTCCATTTATAGACAATTTGTCTTACCGTGGACTGATGAACAGCAAGGCTTTTGGAGATACTTTTATAACCCTTTCCAGCTTTATGCAAGTCAACAATTCTTAATCGAAGGTCTTCTGAGAGCTCTTGTGCGAGGCATCATTCACTTCAGGTAATGCTTCTTGTGAAAAGCAAACACAGAACTGGTGTGTGTTTTTTATAGGGCAGGGCAGCTGTAACCAACTCCTCCAATCTCATCTCATTGATTGGACTCCAGTTGGCTGACACCTCACTCCAATTAGCTCTTGGAGATGTCATTAGTCTAGGGGTTCACATACTTTTTCCACCTGCACTGTGAATGTTTACATGGTGTGTTCAATAAAAACATGGTAAACATTTAATTATTTGTGTGTTATTAGTTTAGGCAGACTGATTGTCTATTGTTGTGATGAAGATCAAATCACATTTTATGACCAATTTGTGCAGAAATCCATATGATTCCAAAGGGTTCACATACTTTTTCTTGCAACTGTAGATAAGACAGGATCCACCATTGACAATAGGTGATGTTACAGCTTATCTCCTCCCTCCTGACCTCTGCACAGGTCACAGAGCATGTCTAGAATACTCTCCCATAGAAGTCAATGGGATCAGCTCCAGACCATGGTGTTTATGGCCCATGTAGATGCGCTCAAAAGGCAAGATTTCTTTAGATATTAGTCCTATTGATTGAATGATAGTGACAAAGAAAAAAGAAAAAAAAAAAAAGAAAAATTCTAAAAAGTATATGTTTAACATAAAGATGTGATTTAAACAATAGGCAATTTTTTGATGACACATTCCCTTTAAAGATATGGAATAGCACAGTGAGCAAAGCTGCTTCTGAATCTCAGAATTTAAAGGAAAAATAGGGCTATGCCATCTCTGTAACTCCCATTTGACTGTATGAGATGGGTTTGGGAGGGAACCATGTTCTAGAATAGGTGTCAGCAACCTCTGGCACTCCAGCTTTTGTGCAACTACAACTCCCAGCATGCTCCATTCACTTCTGTGGGAGCTCTGAGAACAGCCAAGCAAGTGTGCATGCTGGAAGTCGTAGTTTCACCACACCTGGAGTGCCAAAGGTTGCTGATCCCAGTTTTAGAAATAGGTGTGTTTCCCAGTGGAGGGACCTGTATCTATCAGATATAAATTCATAAATGTTTGAGATGGGAATACTCCTATTTTATTGTCTGAATAGTAGTAGCCTTACCCTACAATGGGGTATACTTCCTTAGAGGGGTTGTCTCATCATGAACAATGGGGGCATATCGCTAGCATATGCCCCCATTGTCTTATAGGTGCGGGTCCAACCGCTGGGACCCGCCCCTATATCAAGAACAGAGCCTTGCAAGGTGGAGGCTGGAGGACTCCAGTCCAGCCACCGCCAAGCTGGCTTCCCACGGCCCCCCTGCTCCCATTCATTTCTATGTGGCCGACTGAAATATTTTCGCCAGCCCCATACAAAATGAATGGAGGGCGGCTACGTATCGCAGTGCACCCTCCTTCACTTACGGGGCTCCGTTCTCTATATAGGTGCAGCTCCCAGGGGAGGGACCCGCACCTATAAGACAATGGGGGCATATCCTAGCAATATGCCCCCATTGTCCACGATGAGACAACCCCTTTAAGTACACATGCAAAACAAAATAAGTCTCAGGTACGTCATTAATATTTCCCCAAAAAAAAATTCTTTTTTTATACCTTGTAAAGAAAGCTCTGCCTGGGCATTGATAGTTTGGTTCCCGTTATCTGCCGTACATGTATAGATCCCAGCATCTTCCTCTGTGACATTGATGATCTGCAGGCTGCCTCCCGCCAACAATGCCAATCTGTCTGAACTGTAGATGGTAAGCACAGTCAATGCACACGTCAAGTCATCTAGGTACGCATTGTCCTCAACAATGACAGCTACATGATAGAAGTGATCTTAGCTGTATTGATCTTCCGACATTACCCGAGCTCAAACCGGAATGAAGCTTTGTGTAAGAGAATCTTTTATCGCCCTACAGGGTACAAGTTGTCTTTTCATCGTTGCAATTCAATACAGGACAGAAAGGCCAAAAATGCTTCTCTGAAGAATGACCACTACAATAGTGGGTATGTTCATTAAAATAATATCTATAATAATATATATATCAAAGATCTGTGCACTTCATTTTAATTTAAAGAATGTAATACAATAGGCTCATCTTTGAAAACCTTGGGCAACTTAGTCATCAAGAACAATGCAGCAATCATGAAGCAGATATAAAAGAACAATCACTGACTATAACATTCAGATTAAATATCTTCTGATAATGGAGGAGGCAGATAAAGCCCTACAAATGTATACATTTTCTCGATGGTTGTGTAATATGAAACACATGTAAATAATACCAGTCAATTTACCATGCTCTAGTAAGCTAATGCCTTGCTTCTTTCAGCGTGTGACTGTCGCATGACACTCCTAAGCTAAGAAAAAAGGAGGATGTCCTCCTGAATTCAGATACAGCGGGTATTCTAAAAACTTTTTTTTTTTTTAGGCCATTTTCTTAACTTCCAGAATTCCTCATCTTCCTCCAAAATCAAAGGGTCGTTTTGGGCATTGAAAGCTGATGACCTATTCTTAGGATAGCTCATTAATATCAATCAGTGGGGGTCCAACTCAGCAGATCTCCCAATTAGTTTGTTAAAGGGGCTGTGGTGCTCAGGCAAGGGAGGCGCCTCTCCAGTGTTTATGTCAGTCTGTCTACTTACTGCAGGACCAGTACTAAGTAGACTGCTTCCAGGTAGATGGACCAATGTACATAAGGAAAAGGCTTTGTCACTCAAGCAAGCACTGTGACACCTTAAAAAAATTGGTGCAGATGCTGACCTGATCTAGATGGGTGAACCTGGAAAACCCCTTAAATGTCTTAAAGAGGATTTCCAAATTTAATGTGTTCTTAAAGTAACTGTAGTGTGGGAGTTAACGGAGGCTTATTTGCCTGCTCCGTGACACTTGGTTCTGGATCCATGGGTCTCCCACTATTCACTTTGCTTCAGTCCTTGCATGTAAACTTCTAGCATGGAAGGGTCCGAATTCGCTGCAACAGTGATACTTCTCCCAAGTGGTACATGATCCCTGTACATGTTGGAAAAAACCTTTAAAAGTATGCATACCATGTAAAATATATTAAGTAAATTACCTTCCAAAAAGGATTTCTTCTTGATTATGACTCCATATGACACTGGGGATGGGGTAACCAGATACAACGCAGGGAAAGATTACCGTCTGTCCAACAATACTTGTCAAAGAGGAAGGCTGACGTAAAAATATTAAAGGACGATTCTCTTCAGCTTCTGAGGGACGCACCCGTTCATAGGGCAGAAAGAGAGGGAGACAATAAAAGCACAGAAGCGAGACAGAGGGGAAAAAAACACAAACACAGTATAAGTGTGGGTTCATGACACGTTTTTGCCATTTACATACACATTGGGAAAGTCCGGTTAAAAAAAAAAAAAAAAAAAAAAAAAAAAAAAAAGGTTTACGTTAAAGTATACCGGTACATTTAGAAATATATAGATTTTTTTTTTTATAATGGAACTTTATGGTGAACGGGTGCCACTGTAGGGCATCTGTCTGAAGCATCCATTAACATACTTTTTTTGTATATGTTAAAGAGGTTGTCTCACTTCAATAAGTGGCATTAATCATGTAGCGAAAGTTACTACGAGCCACTTAATATATTATCAATATTGCTTCCACGACCACCACTGTTGGATTGCAGGGTGGTCTGTAACCATGGAAACGAGCAGTGTATAATGTAGTGGAAAAATGAATCCAGCCAGCAAAGGAAGCAATATGGATTATAATACATTAGCAAGTGCCTTGTATTTATCATGTCTACATGATAAATGCAATATACTGAAGTGAGACAACCCCTTAAGTGGATTTAAAAAATGTGATCTCAATCCAGTCAGTCATACATTTTTAGGTATTCCCTAGTTTATCATTTATATCAGAACTAAACTCATCATCATATTAAAATACTTCAGTATTTTGCTACAGATTGTCCCAGACCATGCTCACCCAGTGACAGTACATGGCACCTCTCGCAGAAAGACTGTAAAATTAGACTATATACAGCTGGCAAAGTGCTCCTAGTTTGGAATGATATAATTAGATTGAGAAGCGGCGCCTCTATGTGGCTTGGGCAAGACGTACATGATAGGAGCCAATAAGGAATCCGAGGTCTAATAGACTAAAGCTGCATATATGTTGGTCAAATCCCACAATTTCATGATTGAATTCAACATGCTCAATTCCTTTATTCTAATGGAGATAGGCCACCCAACAGAGGTGTCTGGCACCAGCTTTTTCTACCCTATCCAATTTAAAACACAAGCAAACTTAGCCAAGACTAGCATGCGGGTGTATGAGAGGATTATTAGAGATATCTTAAGTCAGCTATGACCAGCCACGTACAGGCAACTGCAGAATAGCTATAGCAGTAGACTGTGAAAACAGGTCAAGAGTAATTTTGACATTTCCTTCTACCTTGTTGTGCAAGCCCCAACATGTAAGTTGGAAAAGTATTACTTGACTTAACCAGGTTTTAAAGGACACCCACCCTAGGGTCTGAATCCCTTCTCCACTTTCTCCTCCTATGAATGGATGGAGTGTGAGGTTGTATTTGTATGCAGCACTGGCTGAGCACTAGCATTTTAATCTTTGTGATTTGTATTACCCAACCCTAGCCTCACTAGGGATAATGTACTGGACCACTGGATCTATATTTTACTGACTCATATGCCTCTGCAATAAAATTCCTGAAACCAGAGAAACCCTTAAGACATACAGTAAGATCTTTTTACCTTCTAGTATTTTGACCTCTGCTTCTTCACTGTACTTCAAAGCTGCTCCACTACCAACACCACATCGATACAGACCAACATCACTCTGGTTGGCATTGCTTACAACAAGGCTGCCATTAGATAGTATAGAGACTCTGTCGTCTAACTCTCTCGGTGAGCGGTTCTGCTCCCAATGAACGAATGGGACAAGTTCAGGGCTGATATCACAGCTTAATACAAACGTATCGTCAACAAATACAGAAGAGGCATCTGGCTGGCTGGCAAATCTGGGAAGGCCTGAAAAAACAAAGACTGTAAATGTAAAACAATGCATAAAAAAATTACACATGTATATATTCTCACTGGAAATCTTCTCAGAATCTTCCAGAGGTTCTGTTTAATTTCACTTCTATATTGGAGAATTGAAACAATATCAAATTCTGAATTGGCCTCATGCACACGACAGTTGGTGTCTTCCGTTCCGCAAATATGGGATCTGTTGTCGTTTTTTCCCCCGTTGCGTTTCAGTGTGTCGGTAGTTTTTTTTTTTTTTTCGGCAGACCACCCAAAAAAAAAAAAAAAAGAATTTTTAACATCCCCACCCAGGATACTGATTCTACAAAAACGGATGCAGATGACAGACGGTTGTACATCTGCATTTTTGGCGGTCCCATTGACTTGAATGGGTCCGCAAACCGTTTTTCACAGACAAGAATAGGACAGGTTATATTTTTGTGACTGACTGGAACCAGACGCGGATAACAAATGGTGGACTATCCGCATTTTCAACGGCTCCTTAGAAATGAATGGGTCCGCATCAGAAACGCTAAAATCGGCGGAATGGACGCAGAAACAAACTAAAGTCGTGTGCATGAGGCCTTAATTTTGAATGCGATTTTGTTTTAGTGATAGTTTGAAAAGTTTTAATTTTTGTGTACACTGGAACGGTGCAACAGCGGTTTGTACAAACCTGACCATTTCTGAAAGTAAGGCTTGTTTCAAACTAGCGTTCAGAGATTAATCAGGCTATTTCGGCAAAATGTAGCATAGGACTTTTTTCATTTAAACTTCTTAGGCTAGTTTCACACTAGAGTGCAGAGATCTGGCAGGGAACAGCCTGCTGAAGCGCTCTGGATGAAGCTGCCTGAATGCCTGCCAGCCCCATTAACTATAACGGGGACCAGCGAAGATCAGGCTACAACCCGGCAAATATGCACACAGCGGTTTTAGGCTGGCTGATTCTCACCAATTTGCCAGGTTGCGGCTAGATCACTGCCGGTCCCAATTATAGTTAATGGGGCCAGAGGGCATTTAGGCAGCGTTCCAGCAATGCCAGATACAGAGAGCTCCGGCAGGCTAAGTCAGGAGAACAATCATGCAAATGGGAGCAAGACAAAACTACAATCAGGCGACCACCCCAGCTGTTCAAAGAGAAAGTAGCGCTCGTACCAACACTGCCTTCTCTTCTCAGTTTACTTTACTGTCGCAACTGCAGTGAAGAACAGGTGTAATTACAAATATGATATCCCCTATTCACTTGAACAGGAAGGAGCCATCCCATTGAAGTGAAAGGGACTGTGTAGTTGTATTTACACCTGTTCACCGCTGCAGTTGCGATGGCGAGCAGGTAAACAAAGAAGAGAAGGCAGTGCTGGTATGAGCACTGCTTTCTCTACAAACAGCTGATCAACAGGTAGGTCATCAATTTTAAAGAAGTGGACAACCTCCTCACAGCCTCTGGCAGTGGCTTTCGCCCCACTCCCCATTCATTACATACAGTATAAATTGAGGATCAGGAAAGATGGATGCCGGCTGAATGATCACTCAGCCAACAGTTATATTATGTACATTCTCAGCTTTAAGTCTGGCTGCTTCAAATTAGGGCTGCAGTAAACTATTATTTTAGAAATAGAGTAGTCTATAGATTATTTCTACGATTGAGTATTCTAATAAGAAAAAATGAATAGACTATTTTCCTTTAAAAAAAACCTCAGACCTCCTGCCATCAGTCCCAACACCCTTCGTTCCCCTCTGCATGATCAGCCCAAGTGCTTCAGTTTCCCCACAGTGCCATCAGCTCTGTTCCCCCAGTTACATAAGCTCTTCCCAACCCCCACCCTTGTGCCAGCAGCTCCCCACCCCCCTCCCCCACCTTTGTGCCAGCAGCTGTCCCCCCTTCCTCCTCCTGACACCCAGAGTGCAGAGCATCATTGGTTGCCATGATGCTGTGCACTCCGGGTGCCCGACCTTAGTCGCACAAACTTACCTATCCAGCAGGGGCGCCGCCGACACTCCATCGTTCCACGCTGCTCTGCGTCAGACGGCACACAGCACGTCAGGTGGTCAGTGCAGCATGGGACCATGGATGTGCTGTGGAGTGTGTGCGGAGGCCCCCTGCTGGAAATGTGAGTATTGCGGGCCAGTGGGAGACCATGGAGCAGGAGTAATAGCAAGCGCTTCACTCCCGCTCCGTGGTCACATGATACAAACGAATCGCCGATGCAAAAAAATTTGCTGAGGATTTTTTGTGTGACGAATTACTCGATTCAATCAAGTAATCTTTTCAGCCTTACTTCAAATTTTCCCTGTTCAGAAAAAAATAAATAAATAAGGGTCAAGACAAAGCCATGTTCGATAATTGACAATATGTATAATTTCTAATAGTACTCTATAAGCAATGCAGAATGTTGCAACAAACGTGGTTGATATTTCTGCAAATCTAATCCGCTACGCATTTTATGGCAGATTCAAAAAAAGATCCAAACATCACATGATAAAGCAACTTGAGATCAAGGTCTTAAGAATTCATAAAGGAAGAGAGAAGATTGGTTTTCAATAAATATGCAAACCCAAGAAACTGAGAAAGCCATTTAATGTCTAAATTCAACAGTATAAGGCTCCATTCACATGTCCGTGATGTGTTGCGGGTCCGCAACACACCAGCCCGGCACCCCCATAGAAATGCCTATTCTTGTCCGCAAGCTGCGGACAAGAATAGGACATGTTCTATCTTTTGCGGAGCTGCGGACCCGAAGATCAGGGACGCGCTCCGCAATTGCGGATGCAGACAGCACACTGTGTACTGTCCGCATCCATTCCGTCTCCATAGAGAATGAATGGGTCCGCCCCCGTTCCGCAAAATTGCAGCACGGAGGCAGACGTGTGAATGGAGCCTTAATACCATTTGACAAATTGGAATGGTGGGGTTCGGGGGGCAGACTTTGCATCAGGGCCTGTAGTTATGCCAGAATGACTATTAGGCATTGAAGGTGCTGAATTTCTTGGACCCCTATTCAATTATTAGTCCCGAAGGATCAAGGTTTTTTTTATTTATTTTTATAGTCACATTTCAAGGACAAGTTTTTTCTTCTTCTAAGGGATGAGTTTATAGGGCACAATTTCTGTTCTACCAAATAATGGTAGGCCAAGTCAAAGTCCTGAACTTAATCCAATGTTGCAGAAGGACCTGAAGTGAGCAGTTTGTAGGGGGAAACCCACCAACATAACACAGTTTAAGCTGTTTTGTATGAAAGAATGGGCTAAAATTCGTCCAAGCGGATGTCCAGGACTGATCGACCATTACCGGAAAGGTTTAGTTGCAGTTATTGCTGCACAAAGGAGTCACACTAGACTCTGAAAGCAAAGGTTCACATACTTTTGCAATTCAGACATATCGGATCATTTTGCTCAATAAATAAATTGCCTAGTCTAATATGTTTGACTAATTTGGTTAGCTTTATTTACTTTTAGGATTTGTGTGGAAATCTAATGTAGTTTTAGGTTAAATTTATGCCCAAATATAGAAAATTCTGACGGATTTACAAACTTTCAAGCGCTGGTGAAGTGGATGCCCCACACAAGAGCTGATCGGAAACATCTGTTAGTATGGAAGGCAGTGCTATCCATTGTTATATAACGGATTATAATAAGAATATGTGATAAGTTCCCAGTTTGACCAGTTTTTATATTCCAATGTGTGATGCTATTTAGTTCTATATATTGTTAAGTTCACAGCTCCATTATAGATCCAGTATAAGAAAAACACTAGTCAAAAAAGCATGCAGCATGGCCAACATCTGCATGGAGTTTGTATGTTTTCCCTGTGTTTGGAGTATAGGAGGAAACCCGCACAAATACATACTTGGATTGTGAGCCCATTGGGGATAGTGTGATGCTAATGTCTGTAAAGTGCTGTCGAATGTGTCTGCGCTATATAAGCGAGTATCTATCCTAATAAAAGCCCTGGGAACATGGTGTCCGTGCGTGTGTGCCGATTTGTTAAGTGCGCATGCGCAGCGCACAAACCAATCAGCACACACACACACACACACACACACACAGCAGGGACCACCCAATAAAAACACTGCATCTTGGGCAGCCCGGACAGCCCACAGCAGTCCAATCAAAGTCGCCGCCCAGACCGCCCACAATTGCGCCAGCCAATAAACACATGGCGCACCACACGGACCGCCCACAGCATGGAGCAGTCCAGCACACACTCCACACACAGCAGGGTGTGCATGTGCCGATTATATACCATCGGATCAGAGTTTTCTCCAATCCGATGGTATATTTTAACTTGAAGCGTCCCCATCACCATGGGAATGCCTCTATGTTAGAATATACCATCGGATTTGGGTAAGATCGTGAAAACTCAGATCCGACAGTATATTCTAACACAGAGGCGTTCCTATAGTGATGGGGACGCTTCAAGTTAAAATATACTAAGAACTGTGCACATAACTGCCCCCTGCTGCCTGGCAGCACCTGACCTCTTACAGGGGGCTGTGATCTGCACAAATAACCCCCCCTCAGGTGCTGCATCTGAGGCGTTAATTGTGATGATCATAGCCCCCTGTAAGAGATCAGGTGCTATCAGTTTTAAATTCATTGGTGGTCACTGCGGACCTCCCTCCCTCCCCTGTATTAAAGTCATTGGTGATCCAGACGGATCCACACCTAGCGCAGGTGTGAAAGTAGCCTAAAATAGGGACTCCTGACTTTACATTGAAAGTCAATAGGGGACGGATCCGTTTACAATTGCATAACAGTGCGTCATCCACAGGTCCCACCATAACAGTACCATTCACAGATCCCCCCCCATAACCGTGCCAGCACTACTGTTCTAGCGCCTTTTTTGTAACAGGCTTAATGTCTAGTAATAAATAAGACCGATGCTTCTGTTATTCTGCTTCTACCACTGAGAAACAGAAACACAAAGAAAATAAGTGCAGATGTGAACGGGGCATATATAGGCTATATTAAGGGCATTCTATTCATATGTAAGCTACTTGCAGAACTGGATTGGGTGCATAAATCATGGTTATGGCAAAAATCACAGAGGGCGACAAAGCTGAGAGAAGACAATTACAGATTTAGACAGAGGCCATACTGGGTGTGAATGTGTAGTCTTCACTGACTTGCAGCCGTAACCCTTCACCTTGCTCAGCCCATACAATACAATTAGTGACACCAACATATCTTGTCAAAGATCAATGTTGTGTTCATTAAGAGCCTGTAGGCAATGCTTCCCCAGCCTCCCCCGCCTGCTTCTCGGCTCCCAATGAATCACTCTGCATGCAGTGCACACTCTTCTATCGATCGCTCCGCAGTGTGGATATTCTGCGCCGGGCGATAACGGAACAAGAATGAGGCTTACCTACAACTTCATTTATTGTAGAAAATCAGCCTCTTGATAAAAAGGATATGGGTCTTCCATATAAACAACTAGAGATCACATGGCTATAATGGGGACAAAAGAACTCTACTTGGATGCCTCATACAGCGTAACTGCAAAAATATGATCATTGGAAGAATAGAGAACTATGAAAATGGGGGTTACTTAATAAGGAGATATTGGCCCGGATTTATGAAATTGTGTAATTTCATGTACCAGCCTGAGACGTATACAGACAGATGCACTTATGTGCATGTCCACACATACTTTACAACTCGGTAAAGCAGCCTTTTTCAATTCTGCCGAGACAACACATTTAGGCAGAGAGGGGTGCCACTTTAATAATCGAAGTTGCTTGCCACTGGGCAAAAGGGGATATCTCTTCAAAAACAGCTGATCGGCAGGGGTGCCTCGAGTCGGACCCCCACCAATCAGATATTGATGTATTTTCCCAAGGATAGGTGATCAATATTACTGGCTGCACAACCTTACATCTAATTAATAAAAGTAGCATTAAAGTTGTAAGTTTATATAAGAGAAGTGATGCGTTTGGAACATGTAGAAAATTTTGTAGAAATAATGATATTCCACATGAAAATGACAATTGTGGAGCTACTTGCGTTATTTTGCTATTATTCCGGCTTGTCGCTTATGAATAAATGTACAGCTGGGGGCGAGTCCCTGCCTGGATGAGACTGTAAAGGGGGACACCTCCAATTGGTAACACCCTGTTGTATCTTTATTCTTACAGTTTAAGTTTTAGCAGAGGAATTGCACAACATACAGTTATAAGATGGGGACTGCAAGTAGTTATTAAGCATACACGTTAGGAGAGGTAACCGTTCCTCTGTAAGCTGGACTTTTGTACGTATGAGGAGCTGGGGATATTGTATTGTCCTATTTCACACTACTGGCCTAATTTATCATACCAATTTTTTTCGCATTGCATTATTTTTTTTCACCAATACTTTGCAACCCAATATTCTGGAATAATTCTGCACCACAAACATAAGTAGATACATTCTTTTGTGCATGGGGCACTTCACACAAGACCACATCCCATTGTCAAACACATAGCACTTACCTGCAACAGAAAGTCGTGCTGT
The DNA here is from genome assembly GCF_014858855.1 of Bufo gargarizans. Lineage (NCBI taxonomy): Eukaryota > Metazoa > Chordata > Amphibia > Anura > Bufonidae > Bufo > Bufo gargarizans. Next base: position 192,821,462 of record NC_058081.1, on the reverse strand, counting down.
GCGGCTGACAATACTGCCTAAACTATCCACCGTTGCCACACATTGATAGATGCCCTCATCTGGCTTGTTGTGCTTTGAATGCACCACACTTGTGAGGAGCAAAGACCCCTCTGGAAGTAGTCTTCGGCGATCATCTGATACTAAATTAAGAAAAGTCCCATCTTTTTTCCATTCGATTTTTGCTGCTGGCTCAGCATACACAGAACAGTTTAATACGGCAGGAGTTCCACGTAGCGTTACGATGTCTGCTGGTTCTGTCAGAAAGTAGAAGGGGGTGAACGTCCTGAAAGCGGAGCCTGCAAGTAATACAAAAATAAATGTTAGTCGCTGCATCTTTAAAAAAAAAAATAGCAGAGTAATGACAATACTTCCTAGTGGCACCACCACTACGGCTATATGTACCTTCTGTAACCTTATATAGTTCTTTACAGAGAGCAGGAACCCCCCAGCACAGGCTGCAAAAGGACACCCTGCCACATCGCCTGTAAACAGCATATCATCCGCAGTCTGACCAAGCACCATCATCTCCAAGTGGTTCACCCTTGGAGAACCCCAACTCCATCTCAAAGAATATCTCCAGTGGAAATGCAACTTTCCATCACTGCACCTCTTACCTGAATGTCTAATGCTGGATTTACACAGCCTGATGGAGCCGAAGCTCTATGGGGATAAGCGATGGCTACTGCCATTGCTCATCCCCATGCAGATTAGTTGTCTGAGCATTACGGTGCTGTTTAGACAGCACGACAATCTGCTACCAAGAAACTATGATGGAGGTGTCTGCATTAAATATTGTTTCATGCAATGAATGAGCATTTCACGTGTTCATCCATGATCTGCGGCACCTTTACACAGGCAGGTTCATATTAACCTTTGCCCCCAATAATTTTCCCCACATTAACAGTCTTGAATACTTTGTACTCCCTTCCCAACCGTCCAGCCTGCAATCCGCTTCTGACCAGACACCATCTTGAATTTTAGATTTCACCTACTTTCTCAAATTTTTTGCTATCAATCCCATAATTACTCAGCATACCATCATATAGGCAGCACAGCCAGTGCTCACTGTCTGCTAGGAGGACAGTGCAATTATTACCCCTCTATACTTTCCCAAATAGGTCATCAGTATCTGAATAGTGGGGTCAGACACCCGGGGCACCTGCCGACCAGCTGTTTTGAGAAGGTACCAGCGCTCGTGGGCACAGTTACCTTCTTTCTCCTTTTCCTAGGCCACCAACGACATGTTCATCGATCACGTGGCTATACCAAGCACAGCAGTTATACAATAAACAGTACTGTGCTTGGTCAGCACAAAGGTCGTGGCTCTCACAGGAGCGCTGCGGCCTTCTCAAAACAGCTGATCAGCAGGGGTCCCAGGTGTCGTACCATCATCAGATACTGATGACCTATGCTGAGGGTAGGTCATCAGTAAAATAAAAAATCTTGGAAAACCCTTTTAAAACACCAAAATTATATAACAAGTCTTTATAATGATACAGCGGCCTTGCATTGGCACAAAACTATTGATTCATCCAGAAGAGATGCTCAGACTACTTCTCTAAACACTCTTTTAGTCAATGGATAATGTGGCCATAGTCCAAAAAACACAACACCAAGCCTTGAGCTGAGAAGAAGTCCTATGTCCAAGAAGAAGCATGAATAGGCAGATGGGCATAGGTGAACTTGTCTAAATGCAGGGTATACTATGTGACGGACACCGTTTTATTTTGCATGGCTTTTCCGCACAAAGCACCTACTGTAGTGGAACGGTCCCTGCATGAGCAGAATGAGAGAAAGGCTGATGTTGCTTTTGGCATTCTGAACATCTGTTCAGCAAGGGAAGAGGGACCAGATAACAGTGCAATCAACAGCAAAGAGAGGGGATGGTACAGCGGCACAGTGCCAACTCACCTCTCCCTACCGTGAAAATCAGCTAACTCAGCGGTTCTTCCATAACAAGCCTCTGTAAGGGCAGGCAGACCGTGTCCTTCCTCACCCGCGTTCCCTCAGCATTTCCTTTAACCAGCATGACAGTGGTTAGATAGATCTGGGAGAAGAACTGTCACACTAGAACATGTCACATAATCAATTCTTATTAAATAAGACAAGCAACAGCAGCTCCTCAGAAACTGCTTATTTAGACAGAACAATAATCATTCAATCATGCCCCATCTCAAAAAATCCACCAGGTAACCATCACCGGGAGACACAAAGAACTTCATTTTAGCCCTGTATGAGGAGCATAAAGATAGTCACTGAAGCCCTTACAACACCTTGACTTCCATCACTCAAATAAATGCAATCAAGTCCATTTCATGTAGCAAAGAACGGGGAAAAATCTGAAGACTCCATTGCCCGAATTATATCCCGCTAAATCCACACGTGATTACATATTTTGTTCTAATGTCCCTAACAGAATTGATGTACAGCAAGAACCTGAACCATGCAAGGTATAGAAGTCTGTACAATAGGTGTAGACTACTTTCTCAGTACTCGAATATTCAGTTACTAAGATTCTTTTATTAACCATTAGGGCTCATTCAGACGGCTGCGCTGTGTTTTGCGATCCGCAAAACACAGATGGCTCCCGTGTGCGTTCTGCAATTTGTGGAACAGAACAGGCGCCCAATTACAGAAATGCCTATTCTTGTCCGCAAAATGGACAAGAATAGGACATGTTCTATCTTTTTTGCAGAGCCACGGAACGAAACTATAGGTGCAGACAGCACACTGTGTGGTGTCCGCAACTTTGGCGGCCCCATTGAAATGAATGGGTCCGCACCCATTCCACAAAATAGCGGAACGGATGCGGACCCATTCATACAGTTGTGTGAATGAGCCCTTATAAAAAGTCTTTCCAATTTGCTCAATCCCCTGCCTTTCCAGCTGTGCACGACTATCCCACGTCACCACCGCGGCCAGAAATCGGCTGCAAGGGGCATGTGGGTAGATGGGCACATCATGAAACACTGAAAACATTGACTGCGAGAAATACCACAGCAGCGCTGGAATGGCAGGGCACTGGGCAGGTGTTTGACTTTTTTTTAACCAGCTTTCGAGCCTTTGTCCCAATTTTGCGTGGTAAAGGTTGCTAGCAGCCATTTCAAATAATTCCTGGAGATATGTTAAAAGGGAATCAACCAGCTTTATGCTGTTGTAAAAACAGGACAGCATAAGCTAGTGACAGATCGCCTTAACAAAACGCTGGATCACTTTCTTTAACTGCCCAAGCCATTTATGAAAATCTTGTATAGAACATCTCCAGCGCATGCCGATGAGTCCTGATGACCATGAGCTCCTGGCTCTCCCCTGCCGCAGACTAATAGGAAAAACGCTGTCAGAGGGTGGCACGGAGAGCTGGGAACTTATGAATATGAGGACTCACACACTGGAGCCGTTCGGACGGACCTACGGAGCCGTTCGGACCACTACAGAGGTCAGAGCTCCCTGCTTATTGTCAATGCAAGACCTTAGTGAGGAGGACTGAACAGAGCGGCACTCAAGCATGTTTGGTGCTGCACCAAAGTTTATGTACTCTGCAATTTCGGTCAGCCCCACTGACATTTAAAAGGGTTGGCCACTTTATATGTTCAGCTTAGGCTACTTTCACACTAGCGTTCGGGGGTCCGCTTGAGAGTTTCGTTTGAAGGCTCACAAGCGGCCCCGAACTGATCCGTACAGCCCTAATGCATTCTGAGTGGATGCGGATCCGCTCAGAATGCATCAGTATGGCTCCGCTTGGGTGTCCGCCTGGCCGTGCGGAGGCAAACTGAACCATCCAGAGTTACAATGGAAGTCAATGGGGACGGATCCATTTGAAGGTGACAAAATATGGTGCAATTTTCAAACGGATCCGCCCCCCCTTTGACTTTCAATGTAAAGTCTGGACGGATCCGTCTGAATACAAATTACACTTGGATTTTTTTCTGAAATATCATGCAAACGGTTCCGTTCTGAACCGATACCATCGTTTGCATTATAGGAGCGGATCCGTCTGTACAGATACCAGACGGATCCGCTCCGAATGCAAGTGTGAAAGTAGCCTTACTTAGAGGTATTCTATGTCTGCTCCAGTAGTCATGCTGCGTTTTCAACCACTGTGCTCGTTTTATGCAGTTTTTGGATGGGGCTGCTACTGGCCTCTCTAAATGTCAGTCTCTCCACAAACAGACCGACAGCATCTCCCGCTGTCAAATTTGAATGTATGGCAAAAGACGGTCCATAACATTACTGGTAGTACCATTGAAGAAACTGGATGGTGAAAGGCTCCCTTTAAAGGGACTCTGTCACCACTTTCTAACCCCCACTTTTAAAACTATAGTTCTGTCCATGGAGCCCCTGTGATTTCAATGGTGTTGTTATATGCGAAATCCGCAGGCTCGTTTTGATAAAAAAAGCTTTTATCTAACCTGTCAGTCATGAGTTTAAGGTGCCCAGCTCCTCCTCTGTCTTGAATTTGCACCGCCTGAATGTCAAGAAATACGCCTCCGGCTCTCCCTCAGTCCCCCCTCCTTTTCCAAAATTTTGCGCGTGCGCACAGGCCTGTGCCTGATGCGCCCGTGCAGACTTTACGATTCAGCCTCATTGAGCGAAGTGCGCATGCGCACTTCGCTCAACCTCCCGATAACGCGAACACTGCCGCACGCGCGGGATCTTAGAAAAGAAGGAGGGGGGACTGAGGGAGAGCCGGAGGCGTATTTCTTGACATTCAGGCGGCGCAAATTCAAGGCAGAGGAGGAGCTGGGCACCAACGGCGGCGGCGGCTGGCGGCATGTTCAGACCAGGAGAAACGCCCTGGGCACCTTAAACTCATGACTGACAGGTTAGATAAAAGCTTTTTTTTATCAAAACGAGCCTGCGGATTTCGCATATAACAACACCATTGAAATCACAGGGGCTCCATGGACAGAACTATAGTTTTAAAAGTGGGGGTTAGAAAGTGGTGACAGAGTCCCTTTAAGTCCAACCATTGTATATTTTTTTTACATCTGTTATTTAACTCTGTGCACAAATACCAGTTAACAGCAGAGAAGTCACCTTCGTATGACATTTACAATTCACGTTAAATGTCCTCCATACAAACAATCTGTCAATATGTAAGCTTAGATTACCACAACTTTTAGAAAGAACATAGTTCAACCAATAAATTAAACTGTATAATAGTCAGGTTTTATATGCCTCCGAGGAAGGTAACAGGGAAATCAGGAAAAAATTGTGTTTACCTAGAAGATCGAAGGTTTAAAAAAAAAAAAAAAAAAAAAACACCACACACACCTGCATGGTACTGGCTGCTGCTTGATGGCCAGAAGCATCATAAAAAGCCAACTATTCCTGAATACACTGGACTTCAAAGACAATATACAGAACACAAAGATACCATCATACCTGATACCTGGCACAGTAGCATCGTAAAAGATCAAACCAAGTCAAGCAGAATGGCAACACATGCAATGATGGTTCAAACAACAGTGTCCAAGATGTCCAGTCAAACACTGCACACCAAGAGGACAATATATATTTGAACCCATTTCCTGCTAGCACTTACTTCCGTAATTAATACTTTAAAAATAATAATTTATATAGGGGTTCAGGGTATCAGGGGGTTCACGTACAGAGCCATAAATAGCATAGCAACAATTAAAACAAGAGGAATGAAGGCCCTGCCTACAAGAGCTTACAATCTATGAGGACCACCTTCCTTGCAATTTTGGGTGGCGATTTATAGATCAATAAATTATAAGCCCTTAAAATACAGTAATTTCCATTATGACACATCATGACTTCTGTCAATGAAGAATGAAGGCCATCATGTAGTGCTGAAGGCCATTTCAACAGCTCTCCACTGACAGAATACAAGCAATCTTCTAGCATCAGAGAGAGGATCCCGAGTATCTGATTTCCCAAGGCCTCCGCTTTTAGCTGGATTTCTCCAGGGAGTGGATGGGCCTCTAGGTACATATTGGTGCAAATTCAATCCCTGATTTGTAAGCAAATGATTACTGCACGTATAACAACCCCCAATCTACATCGTGCCATATCCTGTGTCAAACACACCGTGCAAGTGGCATACAAATGTACTGTATGAATATGGCCGAGGAAAGCAGAATTGTATAAAAAGCATAAATAGGATAGTGCATGACAAAAGCCTGATATTCCCTGCACCTAAACAGAACGCGCCCTGTTGGTGCCACCTGCTGATACTAATAAATGATATTTGCCAGCCTCTGAATTTAACTACTGCATGGAGCTGCTGTTTTAAAAGGCAGCATGAGAAAAATACTGAAGATATAATAATACGCAGAGGTAGAACACACCTCATCCCAAGATCAAAGTGAAAAACTAACATACGGCCTATAGTCAATATGGAAATGAAACCTCAGCATATCAAAAGAGGCAGGCAAATAAATGTATTGCTGAGGCCCAGCAGGACTGGTAGCTTCCCAGTGATAAATGGTGCTTCTTCACCCTGTATAATGTGTCAGCTTCTCCCCATCCATCAGAGGGCTGTTGCATACCCCCAAAGCACAATAACAGCCCCCCTGCTACCAGCTACACGCCACAAATCACACGCCCCCGCCTCAGACATGTGTATAATAGAAGGGGGGAGGGCAGTCAGGAGTCCCATGCCACTCGTTTCCATGGATACCCAGGGCTCAGCAAGTTGCATTTCTAAGGAGCTGCCTGCAGACCGTGGGTATGTACAGTGCAGAGGGGGAGGGCGAGAAGCACATGGTGTCAGAAGGGTCTGGCATGCAGGCCGTGCCATCAGGTAGTAAGGCAGAAGAATGCATAGGGCAGCGTGACCGCACCAGAGAGCGGCACAATTTTATGTAACGTTCCTTCCTTTATAGTATAGGTTCTAAAGATCAACTCAAATAGTACTTCAGATTCACATCTGCACTTTTCATAGGAATGGTGCTGCTTCTCAAGTCTCAAAAATAAAAATCAGGTAAGATATCCCCAGCCCTTCACACTCAACCCCCATAAGGCAATTTTCACACATTGAGGCATCATGGGAGAAAAATCAGCAGATTGCATCGATACAATGCAGATTTGCCAGAAAACGTAGAGGCCTGTTCCACGTAGTGTGAACATGGCATAATTACTGTGCAGCTATGGTCACAATTCACATCTAATGCAAAAATGAAAACTCTCCTGGTTCTAAACTGCATTGTCTTTTTCCCCTAAAGAAGTCCATACACATTAGGTGCCTTCAAACAACCGCATGTATTTTGTGATCCACAAGAAAAACTGATGGCGTCCGTGCTGCATTAGTTTTTTAGTGGGACCCATTGAAACCATGCCAATTCTCATCCCCATAAAGGACATGATAGAGATAATATTAATATATATATATATATATATATATATATATATATATATATATATATATATATATATATATATACACACATATATACACACACACATATACATACACACACACACAGCGTGCTGTCTGCATTTTTTTGCAACCCCATTAAAATAACTGGGTCCGCATTTGAACCGCAAAAAAATGTAGATTGGATGCAGATCTTTTAAGAATTATACATGAATGATTGTTTGCAATGGCCTGAAGTCAACCAAGTGATCTGTATGGCTGGAATTTCTTAGCTGCTGTCGGCTAAAACTACAAGAGTAGGGCATGATAAGCCAAATGCAACCGATCATTTGCCTCTTTGTGCAAGGCCACTTAAAAAAAATTATAATAAATAAATCAGTGTCTGAATCGCCACTTCAGTCTGGCCACACCGTTGGCATGAACAATCCCATGGATGACTAATTGACCACATTCTGGCTGATTCTGGCTGATCATAATCTCATGTGTATGGCCAACTTTACTCCCCTTCTCACAATGAGAGGAATAAAATAATATATATATATATATATATATATATATATATATATATATATATATATATATATATATATATATATATATATATATATATAATTTTTTTTTTTATTAATAATAATAATAATAATAATAATAATAATGTGGCCTCTTCCACGTTTGTCATTTTCAAGTCTGTGAAAAAGCATCAGTTTCATCCGCGATTGGTCCGTGTATCTGTTTTTACCCTCAGTGTCATGCGTAACCCACGGACGTTGCTTAGCTAAAAATTTACAAAGCAACTCCCATCAGTCTTAAATGAAAAACGAACACGCCATGGATGCCATCCGTGTTGCAATTTTCACAGACCCATAGACTTCATTGGCCTGTTTAGTCCACAACACAGACAAAGTAGTGCATGTCTCCGATACTGATGTGTGAACAAACATTCAAATTAATAGATTAATAGGCAAGTGCGCTGTCCGTGGAAAAAGCAGACAGCATGTGTCAGTGAAAAACGGAAATGTGGACGAGGCAACCATTGGCTGAGTGTTCAGTCAATTAGCACCAGATATGTTTCCGATTACTACTTTCTAAGGGTTCAGGAAGTATTGGGTTACAGCAGTCATTTGTAGCATCTATGGGGCTGTCCGCAAACAACGGTCTAGAAGAATGCATTGTCCCTGCCATCTCCTCCCCCTCTCTGTAGGTCACTCCAACAGGGACTTCACCGAGTTCAGTTTAAAGCCTGAACTTATGGCTGTCTAGGTGTGAAAAGCCATTTCATTTGTGAGTCTGTCTCTGCTTCCCAAGGATTTTCAAATCCATAGGCAATCTTATTGTCTGCTGTAACCAGGTTTTCTTAAGCACAATTCCCTCCCTACTACAAAAAGATACCAATAGATCATCCACCTTCCTATAAAACTGGCACTTGTACATGTGCGTGGTGTTTAAGATGGGAGAAAATGGATTGTAAGTGCAACTATGGGTAGAAAAACTTAATTGGAAGACATTTTCTGTAAAGTGGTACAAACTAGAATAGAAATTCACAAAGGCCAAATAAAAAGTAAAATCACTGAACTGCATCACCAGTAATAGCCGTGCATATGACACATACAGCTCACCCATGACCTTACAAGTCTCTGCTTTATCCATTCTAGTATGACTCTGTGAGCAAAAGCACCACCTCCTAACCACATACATGTTGCTGATTTATAGCAAGTAAAACACAAGCCCTTCAAGCATTTCTAAGAAGTATACAGAAAGAAGCTAAAAGACTGAAATGAAGACTTCGCACTTAATGAACCGACCGTTCACACAAAAAAGGACTATAAATTTTTTATTACACTGGCTGATCATTGAGGATAAATGTCATGACCCAAGGAGTACCCCTCCCCCCCCCCCACCCTCTTATTCTAGGAGCAATGTGTGAAGACAACCTCAACCCCATAACCCCTGCAGTGTGGACTTGTATATCTGTCCATCGGCCCTTTAACTGGCTTTCCAGAAAGAAGTCTCATCCTCTCTCATGTGGAGGAGGCTATCCAAGGAAATTCATTGGAGAATTGGCGCCAGGAGTTACTCCCAAGCCCCCTATTATACAAGCAGAGGACAAAAGGAATCCCTAAGGGGACAGCATAGCAACATTCGCTGTCCATTCTGACTGCACATAAACTAGGAGGGGGCAAGAGAAGAATTTAATAAGCTTTTAGGGCCTATAGGCCCTGTTGTAAAGTCACAAACATCTTCCCACTGAAAGTGAAACAGAACTGAGGTGATTGGCCACATGTTGGAGGTGAACATACGCTGTGCCACTGTGGAACATTAGGCAAAAATGTAGGTTATAAAACAAAAGTGCTAGTCTTGCTCAATCCCTTTAAATGACTGTTGGCCATATAGTACCCCTTAACCTCCCCATAAAGATGCATGTTTAGATATCTCGGGAAATTTGTATCCCCTCCACTAGGAATATAAGGAAGGTAGTCACAGCTACTGTAGCGGCAAAAGACGATTCACCAGCCTTCTATGTTTCTTAGGCTACTTTCACACTTGCGTTCAGAGCGGATCCGCTCATATAATGCAGACTGTGGATCCGTTCAGAACGGATCCGTCTGCATTATATTGTAAAAAAAAAAAAATTCTAAGTGTCAAAGTAGCCTCAGACAGATCCGTCCAGACTTTACATTGAAAGTCAATGGGGGACGGATCAGTTTGAAAATTGAGCCATAGTGTGTCATATTCAAACGGATCCGTCCGCCTCTGCGCGGCCAGGCGGACACCCGAACGCTGCAAGCAGCGTTCAGGTGTCCGCCTGCTGAGCGGAGGCCAAACGGTGCCAGACTGATGCATTCTGAGTGGATCCGCATCCACTCAGAATGCATTAGGGCTGGACGGAAGCGTTCGGGGCCGCTTGTGGGAGCCTTCAAAACGGAACTCACAAGCGGAGCCCCGAACGCTAGTGTGAAAGTAGCTTAAGTCTTGATGCTAAAAAATGCGTTTCACAAGGTTTCCTGGCCCTTCCTACTATCTACTCTTAGACAAGAGGGTTTAGCTCAACTTCTCTATTTTCTGACGCTTATGCAGAAATATTCCTGCATCTCCCTTTTGATTAATGGTGAATTATACATCTCTATCACCCTTTGCCACAGGGCTCGAAAGGGCTGTCCTCTTCCTCCCATATTGTTCAACTTATCCATTGGTCCCCGATGATTTCACCGACAGCAGTGATGGCTAACCTCCGGCACTCCAGCTGTGGTGAAACTACGACTCCCAGCATGCTTGATTCATTTCTATGGGGTTCTGAGAACAGACAAGCAAGTGTACATCTTGGGAGTTGTAGTTTTACCACAGCTGGAGTGCCGAAGGTTAGCCATTACAGGCCTACAGCATACCACAAATTTTCACTGGGATCCAACACGCAGATAATTAGACTACTGCCTTGCTTAGGACTTCCTCCTGATCTCTAATAAATAAATGAAAAACTACCTTTACTGTCTGAAATCCGGAAAAAGGCTGTTTGTCGAGTTATTGCTTGAATCTAGATAAAGGCAAATCCCTCATTTTAAAAGGCCCACCTACTCCTACTTGGGACACACCTGTCTTACTACAATAGTGCACAAAGTGCAGGAAATATCTGGAAATAGAGACTAATTTATATAATGATAATCTCCCGCTATATTGGTTCCCTTCAACACAGACTAAAATCTTGGAAACATTTATCTTTATCGGTAGAGTGAAAATCCCAAAAATGGTAGAATTTCCCCCCAGACTGTTCTATTAATTTCAATATCTCCTTTATCTATGCCCTTGTAATGAGAAGTAACCATCTTTATAGATCGTTCATTTGGGGAGGGAGCAGACCAAATACCCCCTTTCACATTTTGCAACAGCCTAGATTGAATGGGGGTCTTAAAGGGGTTGTCTCACTTCACCCATTAGCATTTATCATGTAGAGAAAGTTAATACAAGGCACTTGCTAATGTATTGCGACTATCCATATTGCTTCCTTTGCTGGCTTAATTAAAAAATTTCCATTGCATTATACACTCGTCGTATTCAGGGGTTACGACCACCTTGCAACCCAGCAGCGGTGGTCATGTTTGCACACTATAGGAAAAAGCGTCCAGTTTCTTTGGTGGCCGGGACTACAACAGTGCACATAGGCTGGTGCTTTTTTCTACAGTTTGCACGCACGGTCACCACTGCTGGATTGCAGGGTGGTCATAACCATGGGAACGAGCAGTGTGTAATGTGATGGAGAAATGAATCACCCCAGCAAAGGAGGCAATATGGAGAATCACAATACATTAGTAAGTGCCTTGTAGTAACTGTCTACATCATAAATGCTGTTTGCTGAAGTGCGACAACCCCTTTAAAAAGAAGACCTTTCACTAGAATAAAACATCTAAACTAACTATACAGACATGTAGAGCGGCGCGCAGGGATCTCCCTGCACTTACTGTTATACCTGGGCGCCGCTCCGTTCTCCCGGTATCTTCATATGTTAGGCTCCACCCAGTGGAACCTGCCAGCATCTCCTTCTCCCAGGCTGTAGCGCTGGCTAATCACAGCACTCAGCTCATAGCCTGAGGGGCTTTTTTTTCTCTCAGGCTATGAGCTGAGCGCTGCGATTGGCCAGCGCTACAGCCTGGGAGAATGAGACGCCGGCAGGTTCCACTGGGTGGAGCCTAACTATGAAGATACCGGAGGCTGTAACGGGAGAACGGAGCGGCGCCCAGGTATAACAGTAAGTGCAGGGAGATCCCTGGGCGCTGCTCTCCATGTCTGTATAGTTCGTTTAGATGTTTTATTCTAGTGAAAGGTCCTCCAAGTTTCTCAACACAAGATTCTATAATCTGGCTGCCTTGGCCAGATACATTGATTGGCTCGAATTCACAGCATATCATTCTGACATGGCTTTAGAATAATCATTTATTGCGAATGTTTCTTTGTTAGGGTACTTTCACACTAGCAGTATTCTTTTCCGGTATTAAGTTCAGTCACAGGAGCTCAATACTGGAAAAAAAGTTTTATCCCAATTCATTCTGAATGGAGAGCATTCCGTTCAGGATGCATCAGTTCAGTCCCTCTTATGTTTTTTGGCCGGAGAATACCGCAGCATGCTGCGGTACTCTCCGGCCAAAAATTCTGAACACTTGCCGGAATGCCGGTTCCGGCATTCATTTCAATTGAAATGCATTAATGCTGGATCCTGCCCCAAGTCTTCTGGCAAAACTGATCCGTTCTTTCCATCCGCAGACCATTAAATCTGTGGAAAAAATAACTACCGGATACGTTTTTTTCCAGATGACACCGGAGAGACCGATCCGGTATTTCAATTCATTTGTCAGACTGATCAGCATCCGGATTGCCGGATCTGCCTTCCGGAATCCTCTGCCGCAAGTGTGAAAGTACCCTTACACATGCCATTTGCCCTACCACCAGAAGAAGCTAGTTCAGATCTATCAGCTCTAGGCTTTACACAACCATTGACATGGCTTCAGGAGATCAAAAATTACAGATAGGTTACTTGGCAAACAAACAATATTCTTATTAACTCCAACTCTGAAGACGAAATAAAAAACCCAGCTTTTAATAGCCCCCTACATTTGTGAAATATAGATTTGTGTCAGTAATCAAGCTTTAGTAAAACTTCCAGTGGAAAAAGAGTAGATAACCTTTATCTCCCTATTTAATGGGTTGCCATTACTGATCACTGTCAGTTTTACTTATTCTAGCGGTACGGTTTCAAAGAACGCTTCATGTATTTCTTATCACATCATTGCAAACACGATTTCAAACACTTGTATCTTGAGGCGTCAATACAGACACAGTGAACCTCTGGCAGGAGCTGAGCTCAAACTCGCTCATGCCTTTCTCCAGCTCAATACCTATGGGTATTGACCCAAAGATAGAAAATGGAGAAAGACAGGAAAACACCTAAAAACACTACAAACGATAACCTTACATTAGGTGAAATTACTTAAAGGGGTTGTCCAACCCTTTACAAGTAATTGCCTATCCTCATGATCGGTAACACCACTTAAGTAGCTGATCAGTGGGGCTGCAAGACATTGGGCCCCCACCGATCAGATGGCGATGACCCATCCTAAAGATAGGCCATCACTTGTAAAGGGTTGGATAACCCCTTTAAAACATAACATACAATGGCACGCTTCAAATTGTGAACTTGCTTTTTCAAACTTCAAAAACAATTTTTTTTTTACCTTTTACAAGGATTTTAAAATGATCACATTCACTTGTATATATAAAAATTTATCAATTTGTATAATCTTTTAAAGGAAAATGTCACTAGGTTTATACTACCTATTCTAAATCGAACAGTCGTATCCTTGTCTGTAATGCGGACAAGAATAAGACATTTTCTATATTTTTTTTTTTTTTGCTGGGCCGTGAAATGGACATACGAATGCGGACATCACCCCATTTAAGTCAATGAGTCTGTATCCAATCCTCCAAGAATTCAGATCAGATGCGTTTATGTGCATGAGCCCTAAAGTTGTCAGACACCCTGATTCCAGTGATAGTTCACTTTTCTTGTAGTGTTATTCAAGCCTAGGGAGTCAAACAGCGTCTATACAAACCATCAGAAGGCATTTGCACGACACTGAGCTACGAGCCAGACATCCAGCTACAGGTGTTCCACTGAGCTCACACCACCTCTCTCAAAGGCTATTACGGTGAAAAGCAAGACTGCGATGAATGCTCGAACAGAGGTTTAGTCTCTTCAGCAACGAGTCCCGCTTTTGTCTGGGATGCAAGATGGCTGGAGGTTGGTCTGGAGGCCATATAAGCAATGCCATGAAGAAGCCTTCACACTGACCCTACTCCCTGGGTTATAGTGTGGGGTAGCATAATGTACGGTAGATAGCCAGACCACTCTAGTCTTCATTTCAGGTACAGTAACAGCTCAGTGTTACATTGATTTGGTCATGGAACCAGTGACCAGGCCATTTCTCAAAAGTTTCCCAGGAGTCGTTTTCCAACAGGACAACATCAGGCCTCATGTTACTCATGCTACTGTGAGCAGCTTGGCTAGCCTAAACATGAAACCATGGCTTACAGCATCTCCGGACTTCGCTCCCATGGAGCACATCTGGGATGTCATTTACCAACAATTGCAAATGGGAGCTGCCAGCAGTAGATCTTGATGATTTGCAAGCCCAAGTGCATTCAGCCTGGCAGAACCTTCCTCAGAGAACCATTATTCAAGTCATTGATAGTATGCCAAGGCCTGTAAGTGTGTTTCTGAGCGTGGTGCTCATACATCGATGCCGAATAATTAAAAATGTTTTGAATATTTTGTTTTCATATTTTTATTATTTGCATATCATTAACATGTCTATGGATACTGTGATTTACCGAATTCCACAACTTTTCCTACTTGGTTTTACAATTTCAACGTTAAGGAGCGCATTATCTTTACAATGATGGCAGCTTTACACTGCAGTGTACTTAGTAATCTGTTGAGCCACTTTTATCATAGCAAGACAAGACAATAGGGATCTCTTATAGCTCACAGACAGTTATGAATTGCTCAGTACACAGGAAACGGCAAGAAAAGCATAAAAAGCAGCTATAAGTAGACTCCCAAAAACAAGTTTTTACATTATGGGGCTACTGGAACTGTGTCCTTGTGAAAGACTGCAAAAGGGGCATCTTGTCCTCTTTTATCCCGTGAAACTTCTTTTGTTTACCATTCAGTAGTTTTACATAAAATCAAAGGGTAACTTTCATGTTTTCATCAAAAAAATCTATTTTAGGATATGTTACTGCTGCAGCACCATTATGCATAAAGCAATCTTTAGTTTCTTCACATACCACCGTTTTCCTTGAGTTTTCCCCTTAGTTATGGCAGTTTAAACATTTTCAATATGGGGACCATCTGAAGATGGCTCCTCTGTCAGTTCTGAGGCCAAAACTGCTTTCCCTTACTTCCCATACACACTTGCTGTAGCCAGCATCTCCCTGCCAGCCAATCAGATTGGATTACTGAGACCACCTCACTCTAAAGCCTAATGCAGCCATGCACTGTGGAGGACCGCCCCTCTGTCTAATGTTTATACTAAAGGGAAGACGGACAAGCCATAGCAACGGTCTTTTAAAGGGAGCAGTATAAAAGGGACAGAGGACATTAAAGAGGACCATTCATGGGTCCAAATATTATAAACCAAGTATCAGGATATGTAGGACAGATCCCTGCACTAACTGCACTTACTATTTTTTTTTTCTGGGTGCTGCTCAGTTAATCCACTGTGGCTCCAGTTGTATTTTCCCACCTGGTATGCTAATTTTAGCATCAGAGCAATGAGGAGGATACTGAGTGTCTCCGTGGGCGTCTCCTTCTCCCTGGCTGTGACTCTCTCCACTGCAATTGGACAGCGCTACAGCCAGGGAGAAGGAGATGCCTACCGAGAAAGACTCAGTCTCCTCCTCATTGCGCCAATGCTAAAATGAGCATACCAGGCGGGAGAATACAACGAGGACCATAGCAGGCGAACTGAGCTGCACCTAGAAAAAAAAAAATAGTAATTGCAGTTAGATCCCTGCACAATGCCCTACGTATCCCGATTCTTAGTTTATAATCTTTAGACCCATGAAAGGTTCTCTTTAACCCCTTAAGGACCGGGCTCATTTTCACCTTAAGGACCAGGCCATTTTTTGCAAATCTGACCAGTGTCACTTTAAGTGGTGATAACTTTAAAACGCTTTGACTTATCCAGGCCATTCTGAGATTGTTTTTTCGTCACATATTGTACTTCATGATACTAGTAAAAAAAAGTCAAAAAAATTAATTTTTTTGCATAATAAAATACCTAATTTACCAAAAATTTGGAAAAATTAGCAAATTTCAAAGTTTCAGTTTCTCTACTTCTGTAATACATAGTAATACCCCAAAAAATTGTGATGACTTAACATTCCCCATATGTCTACTTCATGTTTGAATTATTTTGGGAATGATATTTTATTTTTTGGGGATGTTACAAGGCTTAGAAGTTTAGAAGCAAATCTTGAAATTTTTCAGAAATTTACAAAAACCCAATTTTTAGGGACCACTACAGCTCTGAAGTCACTTTGCGAGGCTTACATAATAGAAACCGCCCAAAAATGACCCCATTCTATAAACTACACCCCTCAAGGTATTCAAAACTGATTTTACAAACTCCGTTAACCCTTTAGGTGTTGCACAAGAGTTATTGGCAAATGGGGATGAAATTTGAGAATTTCATTTTTTTGCCTAATTTTCCATTTTAACCCATTTTTTCCACTAACAAAGCAAGGGTTAACAGCCAAACAAGACTGTATCTTTATTGCCCTGACTCTGCTGTTTACAGAAACACCCCATATGTGGCCATAAACTACTGTACGGCCACACAGCGGGGCGTAGAGTGAAAGGTGCGCCGTATGGTTTTTGGAAGCCAGATTTTGCTGGACAGTTTTTTTGACACCATGTCCCATTTGAAGCCCCCTGATGCACCCCTAGAGTAGAAACTCCATAAAAGTGACCCCATCTAAGAAACTACACCCCTCAAGGTATTCAAAACTGATTTTACAAACTCCGTTAACCCTTTAGGTGTTGCACAAGAGTTATTGGCAAATGGGGATGAAATTTGAGAATTTCATTTTTTTGCCTAATTTTCCATTTTAACCCATTTTTTCCACTAACAAAGCAAGGGTTAACAGCCAAACAAGACTGTATCTTTATTGCCCTGACTCTACTGTTTACAGAAACACCCCATATGTGGCCATAAACTACTGTACGGCCACACAGCGGGGCGTAGAGTGAAAGGTGCGCCGTATGGTTTTTGGAAGCCAGATTGTGCTGGACAGTTTTTTTGACACCATGTCCCATTTGAAGCCCCCCTGATGCCCCCCTAGAGTAGAAACTCCATAAAAGTGACCCCATCTAAGAAACTACACCCCTCAAGGTATTCAAAACTGATTTTACAAACTTTGTTAACCCTTTAGGTGTTGCACAAGATTCAATGGAAAATAGAGATATAATTTCAAAATTTCACTTTTTTGGCAGATTTTCCATTTTAATATTTTTTTTCCAGTAACAAAGCAAGGGTTAACAGCCAAACAAAACTCATTATTTATGGCCCTGATTCTGTAGTTTACAGAAACACCCCATATGTGGTCGTAAACTACTGTACGGGCACACGGCAGGGCGCAGAAGGAAAGGAATGCCATACGGTTTTTGGAAGGCAGATTTTGCTGGACTGGTTTTTTGACACCATGTCCCATTTGGAGCCCCCCTGATGCCCCCCTAGAGTAGAAACTCCATAAAAGTGACCCCATCTAAGAAACTACACCCCTCAAGGTATTCAAAACTGATTTTACAAACTTTGTTAACCCTTTAGGTGTTGCACAAGATTCAATGGAAAATAGAGATACAATTTCAAAATTTCACTTTTTTGGCAGATTTTCCATTTTAATATTTTTTTTCCTGTAACAAAGCAAGGGTTAACAGCCAAACAAAACTCATTATTTATGGCCCTGATTCTGTAGTTTACAGAAACACCCCATATGTGGTCCTAAACTACTGTACGGGCACACGGCAGGGTGCAGAAGAAAAGGAATGCCATACGGTTTTTGGAAGGCAGATTTTGCTGGACTGGTTTTTTGACACCATGTCCCATTTGAAGCCCCCCTGATGCACCCCTAGAGTAGAAACTCCAAAAAAAGTGACCCCATTTTAGAAAGTACGGAATAGGGTGGCAGTATTGTTGGTACTAGTTTAGGGTACATATGATTTTTGGTTGCTCTATATTACACTTTTTGTGCGGCAAGGTAACAAGAAATAGCTTTTTTGGCATTTTTTTTTTTTTGTTATTTACAACATTCATCTGACAGGTTAGATCACGTGGTAATTTTATAGAGCAGGTTGTCACGGACGCGGCGATACCTAATATGTATACAATTTTTTTTATTTATGTAAGTTTTATACAATAACTTCATTTTGAAAACCAAAAAATTGTTTAGTGTCTCCATAGTCTAAGAGCCATAGTTTTTTCAGTTTTTGGGTGATTATCTTGAGTAGGGTCTAATTTTTTGCGGGGTGAGATGACAGTTTGATTGGCACTATTTTGGGGTGCATATGACTTTTTGATCGCTTGCTATTACACTTTTTGTGACGTAAGATGGCAAAAAATTGCTTTTTTTACACAGTTTTTTTTTTTTTTTTTTTTACGGTGGTCATCTGAGGGGTTAGGTCATGTAATATTTATATAGAGCCGGTCGATACGGACGCGGCGATACCTAATATGTATACTTTATTTTTATTTATGTACATTTTACACAATGATTTTATTTTTGAAACCAAAAAAAATCATGTTTTAGTGTTTCCATAGTCTAAGAGCCATAGTTTTTTCAGTTTTTGGGCGATTATCTTGAGTAGGGTCTCATTTTTTGCGGGATGAGATGACGGTTTGATTGGTACTATTTTGGCGTACATGCGACTTTTTTGATCACTTTTATTACCTTTTTTGGGAAGTAAGGTGGGCAAAATTTCAATTTTCTCATAGTTTTTATTTTTTTATTTTTATGGCGTTCACTGTGCGGGGAAAGTAACATGACCATTTTATAGATCAGGTCGTTACGGACGCGGCGATACCTAATATGTGTAGTGTATTTTATTTTTTTAATTTTTATTCAGTGATAAATGTTTTTTTTTTTTATCTTAACTTTTTTCACTTTTTATTTGATTTTTTTGACCCAGACCCACTTGGTTCTTGAAGATCCAGTGGGTCTGATGTCTGTAAAATACAGAACAGAACCTATATAGGGTTCTGCACTGTATTTTACTTACACTGAACAGATCTATGCTTTCAGCACAGATCTGTTCAGCACCATGGACAGCAGGACGCCTGAGCAGGCGTCCTGTTGCCATGGGAACCTTCCCCGTCTGCTCAGTTATGGTCAGAACTGCGCAGACGGGGAAGGGTAAGGACAGGGTTCTGGGGGGGCTGTCTGGGGGCTCTCTCCTTCTCCCATCGGGGGGCTGCAAAGGCACAGCAGCCCCCCGATCGGAGAGGGAGGGAGCTCCCTCTTACTGTTAACCTTTTCCATACAGCGGTCCGTACGGACCGCTGTATGGAAAGGGTTAAACGGCTGACATCGCATCAACGATGTCAGCCGTTTATACCAGGGTGCCAGCAATGTGCTGGCACCCTGGTATACCCACTGTACACCAACGATTATGCAATGGGAGGCGGGCGGGGGATCGCGATCCCGCCTGCCGCACCGCCCGCCTCCCGCAACGCCCCCACTGCATGCGACACCCCCCCTGCACCTCCCGCCGCCATCAAATCATACAGGGGTGCAGGGGGGGGTTAACAATATTGATTTCGGGCACTCTGAAGTTTCTGATCCCCGCGGTCAGGGACCGCGGGGATCAGAAACGGCAAAAAGCGCAGCAAACCGCAGGTCTGAATTGACCTGCGGTTTTCTGCGATCGCCGATACGGGGGGGTCAAATGACCCCCCCCTGCGTTGTTACGGGATGCCGGCTGAATGATTTCAGCCGAAATCCCGTTCCGATTAACCCCCGCGGCGCCGGAGTTACGGTTTTAAGTCAGGACGTACCGGTACGTCCTCGGTCCTTAAGGACTCGGGAAATAGGGCGTACCGGTACGTCCTCGGTCCTTAAGGGGTTAATGAAAGCTGTTAAAATAAGGTAACTACATTTCTTTTGACAATCATTGACAAACTAACTTGAGTATACATGCCTAGTTCTAATAAACTAGCAAATAAAAAAAAATAATGACAGTTATCCTTTAAAAATGTTACGTCAATGCAAACAAACCATTACTAAGGCTACTTTCACACTGGCGTTTTGGCTTTCCGTTTGTGAGATCCATCATGGGCTCTCAAAATCAGATCAGTTTTGCCCTAATGCATTTTGAATAGAAAAAGATCAGCTCAGAATGCATCAGTTTGCCTCCGTTCTGTCTCCATTCCACTCTGGAGGTGGACACCAAAACGCTGCCTGCAGCGTTTTGCTGTCCACTTGACAAAACTGAACCAAACGGATCCGTCCTGGCACACAATGCAAGTAAACTGGGACGGATGCGTTTTCTCTGGCACAATAGAAAACGGATCCGTCTCCCATTGATTTTCAATTGAGTTCATGATGGATCCGTCTTGGCTATGTTACAGATAATACAAACGGATCCGTACATGGCGGATGCAGACTGTTGTATTATTGTAACAGATCAGTTTTTTTTGCAGATCCATAACTGGTCCACCCAAAACGCGAGTGATAGTAGCCAAATGCATGTCTCAGGCAAAACGCGTCAAGAATTAGTATCCATATTTGTAAAATAAAATTTGAGCATTCATGCAGAAGGAGAACTTAAGGGCCAAAGGTGCTTAGCCTGCAGTGGTCACCATGTACTGCTGTGCAAAATTAGTGTACCTAGTATCGACCTACACAAAAGAGGCCATTATTAAGTGTGCATTTTTATCAATGTATACAAAGTTAATGATTATAAATTGTGCTTAATAAATTAATGCAAAGGAAAACTGGCTTAGTTGCCCATAGTAACCAATCAGATCGATCCTTTTCCAAAAGTGCTAAAAAAAAAAAAAACCACACAACACCACACAAAAGATGGTATATCTTGCTGCTAGTTTTGATAAATTTCCTCTTTAGTCTTTTAATCCACAGTTGTTGCTTCTGACCATAATACTTCAGACATCTTCTTAAAAAGGTATGGCTATGTTGGACACAATTTAAGAACTCTTACATTATGGTTCGAAACCTGCTAAATGGCCCAAAAGTCCACAGTGTAAGAAATCTTGCACACATCAGTGAATCATGGACAGCACACATACCCAGTGATTTTAATTTAAATTTGAAGTTTATTTACACACTAGTGGAAAACCCACTGCTACGGACAGGTGATACGGAAGTCACCATGCCACCAAAAGCACCAGAGGCACAGACAAGGCACTAAATCATTAACAGGCAGAATACAGGTGAATCCAAGGCAAACAGATTCGGTTAAGGGAAAACAAGGAGCACTGACATAATCAGAAACCCAGACAAACTTCAGCAACTCCAACAGATCGCGCATACTGGTCCACAGTGGTCAAGACTTCTAGGAGGAAGGAAGCACCGACACTCACACTGTCTCAAGGCACAGTTCAGACACTACAGGTAATGGCAGAAACGCTCCAACTCAAGACACAGATTCTAAGCAGATTCAAGCAGAGCATGTTGCACAATCGGGGCAGGTCAGAGAACTCAACATACCAGACTGACACAGTTATATATAGGAGACTTAAATTCATTAGAGGAGCAGATGCACACACTCAGAGCCAGGGGAAGTTTAACCCTCACAATACAGAATTGAGGGAAGATAAAAGCACGTGGGCACAAATTCACACAAGTAACTAAGGCCAGAACAGTGGTAACGTGAACTGCCATTTAACAGACACAAATTCAAACCCAAAAGAAATTGGTGCTCGAGCACACAGTACAATAGCACAAGTGAAAAGCCATTGCAACAACCACGAAGACCTGCACTAATTTGGTCCATGAATGTAGACCGGACCTTGCCAATGAAGTCTATGGGTTAGTGAAAACCACATGTGGCCTGCATGTTCTGTCAATGATTTTAACAAACCATTAACAGGAGATACTCTGAAAATTAATTACCAGCCAGCAGTGAATGTGAAGGCAAAAAAAATAAAAAATAGAGACACGGACCAAACACAGATTATTCACAGATGAACCACTGACCATTTTGACATCCATCTTTGACACGTGAAAGAGGCCTGCCCAAGGACTCATGCACACGACCGTTCCGGCTTTTTGCGGTCCGCAAACCACGGATCCGCAAAAAAAACAGAAGCCGTATGTGTCCCTTCCGCAATTTGCGTAATGGGTGGCCCATTGTAGAAATGCCTATTCTTGTCCGCAAAAACGGACAATAGGACATGCTATATTTTTTTGTGGGGCCACGGAACGGAGCAACGGATGTGGACAGCACACAGAGTGCTGTCTGCATCTTTTGCGGCCCCACTGAAGTGAATGGGTCTGCACCCGAGCCGCAAAAGATCCGGCTCGGATGCGGACCACAACAACGGTCGTGTGCATGAGGCCTAACTGGCCCTCGACTTTTTCCTCATGCATACACTTTAAGTTTATTTTCTTATTATAGTTAGTCTTTTTATTTTTCTTCCTTCTTAATACCTAAAACATTGAGAGCCTGGCATTACTACCAGTTGGACAGAACACTGCAATTTTCAGATTTTGTTGTGTTTCATGACCTATTGTCATGTACAAATTTATTATTATTTTGTTTAATAAAAGAACTATTTGACCTTAAAAGGGAAAAAAATAAATAAAAAAATACGAAAAGGGAAGATCAAAATTTTTCCCTGAAGTGAAGGGTAACATGAGGAGGAAATGAAGTAAATGTGCTTTTGGAGGAGGGTGAGGAAGATCAAGATGCTATTTGTTTAGCTAAACCGTTCCATTCTGTCTTTTCCATGGTAACCCAGCTGTTACAGAAAGAGGACATTACTCAAACTGACGAACAAGGCTCCATCCAGTGACAATAAAATCAGTCTATGTATTGGCAAAAGGCATTTATCACACCAAGCCCTTAAAATATCATTTTTGTTTGTTGATTTTATCATTTCTACAAAGTGAACAATGTACCATTCATGTTATTGGATGCGCAAAAAAAAACAAAAACCTCGGTACAGTACAAGAAAATGTTTTACTAAAATAAAATCCATCACAAATACATTCCAAGAAGGAACACAAATATACAATCCATTATTTTAAGTTAAGCTATTCATTTTTCCTTAGCAAAAAAAAAAAAAAAAAAAAAAATTGTAAGAAAAAAATAAATAAATAATATATATCTTTCTACACACATGTTAAAATCTCTCCTTGTGGTCAAATGGAGACTTTCACTATTCCACTGAAAGAAAAACTAGATCTTGGGGCTATATTCACATTTGCACCAGAGTTTCCATCATGAGCCTCCATCCACATTTTCACAATATAATGCTGAAAAACAATAGACACCTCTGTGGAATCAGATGGACTCCAATATGAGTTTATACGGATAGTTGATGCCATTTTAGTCCACTGCATGATAGATCCACTGCATCGTGGTTTCCATTATAAAAATACATGGGGTATAGCCCTGTGTAGTGCAGTAGATATCAGGACTCCCGCCTGTAAGTACTTATGCATCTGTATAAGTAGCATATGATTGGAACATTCTTATAGTCTGAAAAAAAAAATAAAAAAAAAAAAAAAAATGTTTCTTTAAAAGGGGTATTCCAATCACAGACAATGGGGGCATATCGCTAGGCTATGCCCCCACTGTCTGATAAGTGCGGGTCCCACCTCGGGGGCCCTCACCTATTCAGAGAACGGAGCGAGGAGAGTGGTGACTGCAGGACCTGGGTTTCCTGGGATCCGGCCACTGCCGAACGCTGTCCGCTTGCGTAGCCACTGCTCCCATTAATTTCTATGGGCCAACGGAAATAATCGAGTCAGTGCTCGGCTATTTTCGGCGGCCCCATGGAAATGAATGGAGGGCGAGTGCACTAGGGATATGCTCCGATTGTCTGTGATGGGAATACCCTTTTAAAGGTTCTTAAATTACTCCAAGCTGTCATGACTAAAGTACTGTACGGTGCAAAGGTTTGAGGCAGGTGTGGGAAATTGCTGCAAAAGTAAGAATGCTTTCAAACAGGATGCAAGAGGAAGAAAAATTAATGGTGGTTTTCATTCAAGAACTATGCAGGTGAAACTCGAAAAATTAGAATATCGTGCAAAAGTTCATTGATTTCAGTAATGCAACTTAAAATTTGAATATTGTGAAAATGTTCATTATTCTAGGCTCAAAGTGTCACACTCTAGTCAGCAAATCTGAGCAAAGGGTACCCGAGATTGTGACTTTGGGGTTTCATAGGCTGTAAGCCATAATCATCCAAATTATAACAAATAAAGGCTTCAAATATAGCTACTTTCACACTTGCGTTCAGAGCGGATCCGTCTGGTGTCTGCACAGACTAATCCGCTCCTATAATGCAGACGATGGGATCCGTTCAGAACGGATCCGTCCAGACTGTACACTGAAAGTCAATGGGGGACGGATCAGTTTGAAAATTGAGCCATATTGTGTCAACTTCAAAACGGATCCGTCCCCATTGACTTACATTGTAGGCGGACTGCTGAGCGGAGGACAGACTGTGCCAGACTGATGGATTCTGAGTGGATCCGCATCCACTCAGAATGCATTGGGGCCGTACGGATGCGTTCGGGGCCGCTTGTGAGAGCCTTCAAACGGAGCTCGCAAGCGGAGCCCCGAACGCTAGTGTGAAAGTAGCCCATCTCACTTTGCATGTAATGAGTCTCCTATTAGTTTCACCTTTTAAGCTAAATTTACTGAAATAAATGAACTTTAATCAAATTTTTCGAGTTTCACCTGTAAGCAAAAATCATGGACAATATACACAAAGTGCAAAGCTTTATTTGCTGTAACTGCAATAGTTTAGCAGGTAAGAGCACCATTGCGTGGTAATGTGTTGAATTACTGCAGCTCAATCTTATAAAATTGAATGCGACTGAGCTAAAGTACCATGTGCACCCACAAACAAAAAAAGGAGAGAGAAAACTTTCATTTTAATCGATTGGTGGAATGACAAATCTACCACCACATATCAAACTTTGATGGCCTATTTGAATTGCTGACTGCATTAGGTAGTAGCTGGGAAGAACTGTAGAAACAGCTTTTATGGAGGAGTAGTGAGAGTAAGAACTTTTATTCTGCTAGATTCTGCTCCTGCAAGTATTAAGGGCAGGCATCAATGTGAAGTGCTCTCTGCATTGAGATGCTTTACGGCCACCCCCCTTTGTTCTGTGTGACAGCTGTAGCATCTAACTAGGAGACCACCACAGCTACGATTCAAGGCAAAGGGGAGACGCTCCTCTATGGGAGTTCCAAAAATAGCCGAGCACTCGCTCGGTTATTTTCTCAAGTACCATAGAGGTGAATAGAGCAGTGGCCACACTTGCGAAGTGAGCTCTCTATTCATTTCTACTGGACTTCTGAACATATTCAAGCACGCTTGCTCAGCTACTTTTGGAAATCCCAAAGAAATGAATGGAGAGCATGTGGTGCTCTACTTCAACTTTTGGGGCCCTGTTCTCTACATAGGAGCGAATCTTAGATGTAGGACCCACATCTATCTGACATTGGTGATATATGTCCGAGGTGGCACAACCCCTTTAAGGAACAGAATCTAGCGGAACAAAAAAATTCTCCTGATAAGCTCCACAAAAGGTTTTTGTACTGTTCTCCCGAGCCCCTAGCTAGTGCTGTCAGCAGTTTAACATGGTCAAAACTACTGACATACTTCCTTTAAATCCAGATTCAGAACCATCGCAAATGGGAAAAAAAAAAAATTTAGGTAAGGATTAGAAAAAGCACAGATTGCCTTTGTCATTTTTAGTGAAAGAAATGGACAAATTTTGGCAATGCAACAGAGTACAGTCAGATATCATGGGGTGAAAGTCAATTTCAAGCCAAGTTACTCACTATTTTGTTTAGCAGAATGGCATATTAGTTAGTGTCTATCCTCTTCCATATGCCACTGGATTAGATAAGATTTCCGCAGTTCTCAAGTGATAATTAAAGATGCTCTAATTAATGATGTATTAATTAGAGAACTCAAACAAGTCTGACCTGTGAATAATTTCATGGTGTAAAGAAGACCATATGCGTTATACACTACTTTCTGGCTGTATTACTGCATTATTAAGAAACAGAATGGGGAAGGATTAGGACATTCTAATAGTTTAACCCTTCTGTATTCCTACTCAGCATTTACACGCACTAAATCTGATCTACATTACTGGAGATGGAGAAACGTTTAAAGTACTATTTTCTATATACACAGTATATATTCCTTTTAACTGATCTTTTTTACTTTCTGTGCAACCTTTTTTTTAATATTCTTTTACAGCATCACAGACCCCAATTATCTCATCCTTCTGACCCCAACCAAGCAGGGATGCCTCATCACCTACTGACTATGGCTACTTTTAGACGGGATTAGCAATTTTTAGACGGGATTCAGTTTCTGATCATACAGCCGGCTGCATTAACCGCTTGTATTATCTTTAAAATAGCAATGACTGATCTGGCATGAACACCATTGAAAGTCAATGGGTGCTGGATCCGCTTACTATTCTGGCCGAGAAAACGGATCTGGTACCGTTGACTTGCATTGTGTGTCATGCCGGATCCGTTTTGCTCCGCATCCCACGCCGGACATAAAACCGCAGCTTGCTGCAGTTTATTCTCCAGTTTGTGAACGCAACCAAACAGAACACATTCTGATCTGTTCAGTTTTGTCCCCATTGATTATAAATGGGGACAAAACGGAATAGTTTTTCTCCGGTATTGAGATCCTCTACCGGAAAAGTTAAACGCAAGTGTGAAAGTAGCCCATGATAACTTTTGTTTTTCAACAAACTGATGCTCTGTTCCTTTAATAAATTGTTTTAAAAACTAAAGAATTACCGTATGATAAACATGTACAGCATTAAACACATGTTTTGAGGGGTGTAGTACATGCATGTTCATCTGAATAA
The DNA here is from genome assembly GCF_014858855.1 of Bufo gargarizans. NCBI lineage: Eukaryota > Metazoa > Chordata > Amphibia > Anura > Bufonidae > Bufo > Bufo gargarizans. The sequence goes on along the minus strand of NC_058081.1, from coordinate 192,794,476 downwards.
TATTTTTCTATAATCCAGCAAACCATGAAGCTGAAAATATGATTATATAGCACTGCACTAATGAAAAAAGTAGTCCATTTGTGGCACTGTAATCTGGTCATTGTATCCAGCATACATGCTTGCTTCCAGCCAGACCAAAAACGCTATGTGCAACATTTTTTGCCTGGCCGAAAAAGTCGGCATATATGCCGGAAAGCGGCTGGATTACCGCCGCATTCCATTACAGTGAATAGGGATCTGGTGAGGCACAGTGGTATCCAGCTACGCCCGATACGGTGAACTTCGCCAGAACAGACTGCCAGAGTTCACGGCGCTGATGTCTACAGCTACTAAATACCACAGTGGCTCCTGCAGTCTACAGTAATCTGTCCACCCTTCGATAGGATTTATTAACTCCACATTTCTTCTTTGGACAAAATGTTAAGGAAACTACCAAAAGCAGATATGTTACAAATACACCGTAATAGAAAACAAAGTATAAATGGACAGTACAACACAATGTCCCTATCACACCCCAAATTCTAATATGATTTATCCTTTTGTAGAATGTAGATTTAAAAAAAAAAAAAAAAAAACAGTGGTGGGTGAAAAGCCCTGAAGAGGGCCTCACCCTTCCCCCTTGAGCTGTCACTCCGCCACTACAGATTCAAGCTGGTAATTACACTACTGAACTCTTGTCTCCATTAAGGCGGCAAACAGACCATGGCTAATTAATAAAATCAACAATAACACTTGTTAGAGGATGCATTATTATTTAGCCATTAGGCACCTTGGAAGTGACTCCCTCCCCCAGTAGACGAGTTACTGGCTCTTCCATCTTTTAGGGTTAGACAACCGCAACAAAATCAACCCTACTCCGCTAGGAGACAATATTAAGCAACGGCTATTGTTACAGCTACATTATGTGACACATTATGCCTCTATGGGACCCTAAGGCATTTATTATTTCATTTAAAGCATTTTTTTTTTCATACTGCCAGGAGTGACCTAATGTAGAAAACATATAGCCTAATGTAGAAAACATACGGCAGCTTAACCGCCTGCATGTTTCACGAGCGTCACAGTGTGATGACATATGTCCCCTGGATTTGTTGTTTGCAGGTCACAAGCTATAGTTACTGGAAATCTGTGCTGGGACAGATGCCTTAGACGGGCCCAGTATGCGCTGCTTGGCGGTATACGTTACACAGCAATGACCTCTTCTGACATCCACAGTTCAAATAACACCCAATTCAGAAATAGGAATTCTATCCCAGGAAAGGCAGCCCCCCACAGGTCACACACCCATCTGTCCTATTCATTACTGGAAGGAGATTCAATCCCTACAGAAAGTACAATAAAATGATTATACAGTATCCCTAGTCAAGGATACGAAATAATTACTATAAACAAGACAACTATATACCACTAATATCAAGAGGCTGGGATCACAGGTAGCAGTTTTGCCGCATACAAGTAGTCGAAGAAATCATGAGCATTAATGGGACTTGTATAGCTGGCATAAACCGGTTGTTCTCAGCATCGGGTAAGGAGATGCAAATCAAGGCGGCACTACAACAGCAACAGATATTAGTACAATAGGCACAAAACAAAGCCTTCATTGGATAGGCGGCTGTGTAGAAGGCGACAGAGCAGGAAGGTCAGTGGTGGAAACGATAAATAAGCTCATGATCTTGTGATGTTTCATAGCAGTAGATGCACGCAAAATAAAATAAGCCCCCCATTTTAGGGTCATCGTGAAACTACATTTAGTAACTACTGACTTGATTTTTAGAGAACTTATGGAGGCCATACGCATTAGAACTAGGTTGATGGTTGAACCACCACTGCCGAAGGACCAAACATCCTTCAAAGAAAGAATTGCCGTCCATGAAAAATCTTTGAATGAAAGGTCTTTCCTCCGACTACCAGATGAAAATTTCAAGCATGGCAGACTACTTTTCAGACTATGATGTTTTGTCAGGGACTGGCTAAAACAATAGTCTATTATTAAAGGGGTATTACTATCTGAGACAATGGGGGCATATCACTGGGATATGCCCCCATTGTCTGATAGGTGCTGGGACCCGCACCTATATAGAGAACAGAGCGGTAAATGAGTGGCTAGAGGACCCCAGTCCGTACACCACCAAGCGCTCTCCCCATGTAAGTGCACCACTGTAAATAGCAAAACCATAGAAATGAATGGAGGGCGGCTGCACATGCGCCCTTTACCACTTTCAGGGCTCCGTTTAGGGCAGGAATGCTCAACTTGCGGTCCTCCAGCTGTTGTAAAACTACAACTCCCACCATGCCCTACTGTAGGTCGATAGCTGTAGGCTGTCCAGGAATGATGGGAATATAGTTTTGCAACAGCTGGAGGGCCGCAGGTTGAGCATGCCTGGTTTAGGAGATAGGTGTGGGTACCAGAGGTGGGACCCGCACCTATCAGACAATGGAGGCACTTCTTAGTTATACGCCCCCATTGTCTAAGATGAGACAACCCCTTTAAAATTCACCCAATTAACGATTATTCTGGTTGCAATAGTCCGTTCTGATCAACTTTAGACTTAGGCTTCATGCACACAGGGGTGTTTGCGGTCCCCAATGCACAGGCAACAGCCGTGTGGCAGCCGGGATGGATAGAGACCCATTCAACTTGCATAGGTCCGTGATACGTCCACACCGTAAAAAAATAAAAATATGTTCAAGTGAATGTTTGTGGGCAGCAATACGGCCATGTGCATGAGGCCTCAGGGCCGCGTTCTTGTCTTTGGCAAGCTGATATGGCTGCCTGATCCAGAACAAACGCTGGCTGTCGGCTGGATTAAAAAAAAAAAAAAGGCACTGTTTCATGCAACGTTTTAGCCCGGCGGAAACCTGGCATTTATGCCGGAATGTGTCCAGATCACCGCCAGACTCCCATCATAGTCAATAGGGATCCAGCACCAATCTAAAGAATCCAGCAATGCCGGACCTGGTGAATCTCAGAAACGTACACATGAGATGTGGCCTAATGCGTATGGAAACCTTAACACAGAAAAGCATTTTCTGCTCAACCAGTCTACAAGATCAGATCAATTACCAGATATTACAGAAGATTGGAAAGTACTAAACCTTTAATCCCTACCAACAGGGATTAGTCAATCAACTCAAGACACAACACCCAGATTAACTACTAATTCATCTTCTGTTTTTAAATAGTAATATGCTTAAAAGGGATGTCCAGCTTTTCTTTTAATTTGCACCACAGCCTGGAATACCTGTGGAAAAGTCTACCCTCACCTGCACCCTGCCTCACGGCACTGTCCTTTATGCTACATAGGGGCACATCACTGAAGATGCCAGTCATTGGCTGCAGCAGCAGAAGAGACCATGTTCGTTTACAAGTTGACAGACGGGAACCAAAAGAAGAGATGCAAGGAGCAGAAATTGAGCAGCAGGCGAGTATGGATTTTTTTCACAGGTATTTCAGGCTGGGATGCAGATGTAAAAAAAAAAAAAAAATTATATAATATATATATATATATATATATATATATATATATATATATATATATATATATCTATCTCTCAAAAATTTCAAATTTACATACTTTGTGCCACTTCTTGGGGTCCATGGCCAATCAACTAGCCATCATGTCTCTTATTTTGCTTGCTCCACTTCAACAATTCCTCTGCTAAATCTTGCAAAGAGATGATTACACTGTGGGAGACCTCATAAAACCCTTGCAAGGCTGTAGAAGAACAGCAAGCTCAGAATCCCTCTCTTTGCTTTGAGCAGTGGGGATTGATTTGCATAAGAGGGCATGATATCAACTGTTTGTCCTGTAATTAGACTCTAACGGCGAGAGACGCAGCCAGCAGACAGGACAAGTCCTAGGAGACTCAGATGTCCTAGAGGCTCCCAAATGTATGAAAGGTTCCTGAGCCCTTCATAAGCTGCACATGAGTTCTTTTAATTAGTAAAGCAGCGTCCCTCACAGCTCTGGCACATAATGCTTAGGCAGGATTGCATGATCCATATCAACAAGCCTGCCATCTTCTCATCTGCTGCTAGACATCAGAACCTGGAACCATCAGCCCTTTGCAGTTGCCATAGGTTGCTATGGCATTTTAGAACACTCTTAAAGCAAATTATGTACACGTGCTTTTATGCAAAGTTCACAAGAATTCTTTATATTACAGGTATTTTGGAAGCCTGTGTGGACTATTAACAGTTAAACTGAAATTTAAGGAAAAAACTCCTATAAATCTTTTGTAAAATAAATATATATATATATATATATATATATATATATATATATATATATATATATATATATATATATTTTAGTAAGGTTTTGCCCAATAAAATGTGTCGTACGAAAAAGAAAAAAAAGATGCACTTTGTTAATAAATGTGTAATGAATATTTTATGATGCAAGTTTCTGACATGACAGAAGTTCATTTCATTACTGCACCACTAACACTCAGGCTGTGGACCCCAACAGTGGCTTGTGTCTGCCAGACTGAAGCAAATATGCTACATTTCTGTAGTGCAGGTGAAGGCAGCATCTGATGTGAGAGGAGGAGCCATGTAGTACCCTGGCTTCCTCCTCCTCCAGCGACAAAACTGGCACCTGCTCTTCATTCCTGTGCTTAGAAGACCATGCTCCCTTCCATAGGTCTATGTATGCATCAGCAATCCCTCCTATAAACCCATCAACTACTCGCCATCTGATCCAGTAAGTATATGTAAAGTGTCAGGTGACGCCAAGTCCCAACACGTACAGGTGGTCAGGAAATCGGTTTGGTGAGGAGCATGCTTATGTTTCAAAGGAGGGCAATCAGAAGCATGCAGTTATAAAAATGCCCCTATAATAAAACAAAGGACGATCTTCCACCCAGTCTGAAAATAGGGGTGGTGAAACACTGCAGCCCGTTGGGGCAGGGAGGGAACCATCCAACAAGTTATTTAAAATAGACCCATAGAAATGAACGGGTCCTAGTGCAATATGCAAAAAATGCAGAATGGACACTGATCCAAAATGGTCGTATGCGTGCGTGTGGGGGGGGGGGGGGGGTATAATAATCATTGAGAGAGATAAAAAAAATATATATATATCACACACACACACCGAAATGTTTCCATTCTACATAAAGCCCACTGCTGCCTGCACATAAAATCAATCCCTATGCATTTGTAAGGTCCAGATTGCTATGGTTACATTTGCTAGACACATAAGATGCAGACTATTTATGAAGGTCTGCCTATTTTATGGTGGGATGTGGTTTCCTTACATCACTCTACTAAACAAATAACCTTCAGCTGGAGAAAGGGGAGGCAAAGACTTTCCTACGACAACTGGTAGAAGAGGACCAGCGAAGAGAGATGGAGAGTGGAAGAGGGGGAAGGGGAGCGGAGAAGTGATGAATAATTCACAGCAGGAATCTGCTCCATGTCTGCGTCCATGCTTGTGGAAGTGATATTTATGAAGTCCCCATGGATGCTTCTGGAGAAGTTAGTAAATACATCAAGAAGGGCAAATATTTTAGTAGTACGACCACAGGGACAATGTATGGGCTGAGATTTTTTGTGAACTACAAAACTGTAGGGGTGGTCTTTTACGGACCTATGCATGTGGCAGTCAGTATATTGGCAAAACAAAACGAGAATTCAGGAAGAGAATTGGGTAACCTCTTTGGGATATTAGAAATGAGGCGGACACACCGATAGCATGACATGTGAATGATTGTAGAGACAAAATATAGGGGCACACTGCAGATGGGAGCACTAACTCAAAGTATGGATGGAACTTATTAAAACTCACATAAAAAACTATACACAAATATATGCACTAGGCAGAGTAAATGGAGACACGTAGTATGATACAGTACAAAAAAAAAAAAAAAAAAAAAAAAAAAAACTCCTGTAGGAACTGTATTGTCTCTTATTAGAACGCGTAGGGCAAAAAGTCACTCAGATAGTAACAAGAACCCGCTGGTATAATGTATGCAGATGACTACGTCCCTAAAGAGGACAGTCACTTTAAGAATCCAGGTATTGTGCAGTACGTACTTAATTATATTGAATAGACAGTCAATAGTACATGAAGGGCTTGCCACAGCAGTAACTGTAAATAACAAATAACCGGATGGCGCTCCTGAATAGGAGCTGGGTCTTAACCTTCACTGTACACAGGCAGCACTGGTCTCAGGAGGCCACACACCAGCGGCGTCCCACGTGGTGTGCTTGACCCTTGCATGGCGTCCCACGTGACCTGGTAACTCAAGAGATCAACCGAAAGACAAATGACGTCACTAGAGATTTCTTTAGATCGAGAATTTTTTTGAATGTTCCGTCTCTCTAATTTTTTCAGTCCTTTCGATTTTTCATTTAGATGCAAGTATAATTTCTCTTTGGTTCATGAGACAATCGCTCACTAGCTTGGCGTACAGAGTGAGCGATTGTCTCATGAACCAAAGATAAATTATACTTAAATCTAAATGAAAAATCGAAAGGACTGAAAAATTCGAGAGAGACGGAACATTCGAAAATTCTCAATCTAAAAGAAATCGTCGCGGACTAGTGACGTCCTTTGTGATCTCTTGAGTTACCAGGTCACGTGGGACGCCACGCAAGGGTCGAGCACACCACGTGGGACGCCGCTGGTGTGTGGCCGCCTGAGACCAGTGCTGCCTGTGTACAGGGAAGAAGGGTAAGCTCCAGCTCCTATTCAGGAGTGCCATCCGGTTATTTGTTATTTACAGTTGCTGCTGTGGCAAGCCCTTCATGTACTATTGACTGTCTATTCAATATAATCAAGTATGGACTGCACTACACCTGGATTCATTAGGGACATAGTCACCTGCATACATTATACCGGCGGGTTCTTGTTACCATCTGAGTGACTTTTTGCCCTAAGTGTTCTAATAAGACAATACAGTTCCTACAGGAGTTAGTTTTTTTTGTACTGTATCATACTACATGGCTCCATTTAAACTGCCTATTGCATATATTTATGTGTATAGTTTTTATTGTGAGTTTTAATAAATGACATCCATACTTTGAGTTAGTGCTCCCATCTGCAGTGTGCCCCTATATTTTGTCTATACAGTTATCTCTCTAGGCCTAAGGGTGGGCCGCTCTAGGTGAGCACTTCTTCCATATAGACGAGGGGTTGAGCCGCTGGCGATTGTTTATTCATTCCAACATGTGAATGATTGTCAATATGGGACAAGAGAGACAGTCAAATTTTAGCACGGGGAGGCGACGTTAATAAGATTTTATTACGAAGAGGCTCAATGGGTTTTTAGAATGCGAACTGTAAAGCCATGGGGCCTAAATGGCGCCATCTCATACACGTTTCATTTAGAAACATTGTGCATCCCGTATCTCGGACTGCCTCTTAATACATGTGTGCAACAAATTGGGGCGTATTTTCTTCTAGGCTTTGTTACCATAAGCCTGCACTATGGCTACTCATCTGAGTGATATATCCCTTCAGGATATTCATCTCAGTCTAATATGTGTCGAGTGCCTGTGTATCTTTACACTCAGACAGGCAGCATGATGCACAGAAGTATATACTGTATACATTGTAGCAGTATATAAGCGCTTTTGATCCTGCCTATAGTTTATTTTATATCAACAGAATGTTGATTTTCCCCTTTTGTGCGTTTTCTTCTCTGTAGTAAGTTAATACAGATATTGAAATTTAGGAGATACTGGAAGACGCTCGACTCCAGGATCTATAGCCCCATCCTCTAATCGCAGTGGTTTTTTTCCCCAGAGTGAAGCACAGCCGCCAATTGGTTCCCTCCTATATACTTACTTTACATTCCCCAGCACGAGTGGTGGACGTCACACGGTGGGTGGAGATAACGCACACCCCCATCATGATTGGTTGCCATCGAGACCACGCCTGCTGAGGGGTTTTTACTTATTTCAAGCCGAAGAGCGGGCGGGCGGTACCGGCCATCACATCGCCTATATACTGCCAGTCCGGACGCCACTATGTGCGATTGTTAAATATTTATCGCTACTCTGTGATAATACCTGGTCCTGATGACGTGCAAGATTACTCTTGCACAGAAACGCATTGAGCGGGAGATAGACCTAGAAACAGTCTAGGGGGGCGAGCGTACCAGGAATAGTGTCAATAAGCGGACACTAGGTCATTCCTTTAGACCATACAAACTAAGGTCCTGGTCAAGACCAGCTGGTCCCTCTAGCCGTTTCTTAAATAGGCAGTTAAGTGTAGCAATACTAGTTACCGATTCCATACTGGGACGGTTATTCGAATATATGTGCTACAGCAACATTGTGACTACCATATCTTAACACAATGTTGATTGTTATGGGTATATGGCTGCTATTACGGGCTGATATAGTCTAAACCTCATCTTCTATAGGGTTTATGAGGGATACTCGAGCCACACACACACACACACACACACACACACACACACACACACACACACACACACACACTGAGCTTGAGAAAGGAAGCACAAACGCTAAACTCAAATTCTACCTCTCCCCATTGCAACATATATTAAAAAGATTTATTATTTTCTTTTCAACATCCTAGTCAGGCAAATGGAGATTTTTACAGCAAAACAGCAATCACAGAGGACAACACTGGACTGGATTTTGTCTTTGAGATACTAAAAATGTAAAGTCCCTGCAGGGTTCTAGGATTTGGATGGGATTTTCATATTGATGTCCTTCCCTCATCAATATGAGATAGGCAGGGGTCCAGCTCCCAGAACCCCTAGTTGATCAGCTGTTTAAGAAAGCCGTGATGCTCCGAGCTATGGTGAGCGCCGTGGCCTACACAGCCCACAAAGCACAGTGTTGTACATTGTAGAGCAGTTGTGCTTTGAATCTAAGTTCAGCCCTACTGTGGCCAATGTACGGTGACATCACTAGTCTAGGCACTCATGGGGCGCTACAGCCTCCTCATACAGCTGTTTGGCAGAGATTGGACCTCTGCAGTTCTCATATTGATTAACTAATCGGACTATAGGTCATCAATATGAAATTCCCGGATAACCTTTTAAGGCATATAATGCATCTGAGCAGCTACTGAAAAAGAAAACATAAGGAAAAAATAAATAAAAAATGGACATAGTTTACTGGTAAACAATTCTAAAAAGACATACGGAGAGATCAGGATGTTCTCTACCCTAGGATGCATAACAGTTAATAGCACAGGTCATAAAAAGCTCATAAAGGAAAGATGAGATTTATAAGAGCAAACAAGCACATGGTAAAGGTTAGGTGCATCTCCAGCTGCTGGATCCTGCAGCAACCCTATGACCTGCTGAGCATTACAAACCACAGCACACTTCATCTTCTGAGATATAACTATGGCGTTCGGACAACCATGTCAACTAAAATGGAAAGAGGTCAAAGCCCTACTAAAGAGTAATTAAACACAATGTATAACTAATGAGCAGTTGATTAAGAGCACGCAGTTTTCCAAACTTGACATGGTTCCAATATAAAGCCCATCATTTACATGGATTAGGGAGGAATCATCTAATTTCTAGGAAAGCCACAACGAAGTCCATTTCTGTGTGGTCTGTAGAGCATCGTATTGCCACACAATTATATTAAAAACCTACTCACCACACAATGAGAACAAAAAGCTCATTGCTAAAAATGTCTTTGTATCTCAATAACTAATTGAAGTCAGCAGTCTGGAGCCTTAATGGAAATGCTAAGGAAAAGGCACTTGAGCGCATGCTGCGAGATCCTCCTGTGAAGCAGAATAGACATCTTTATTTTGCACTGTACTTTCTATGCCAGTTACAATAAATCAAGTCATCAACTGTCCTGCTGTAAACAGAGCATGTCCTGCTTCCAGCTGTTACGAGTAGAGGGTGCTCACACAAACGCGACAAAAGCGGACAGAACGGTTTCATACGTGCCCCTGTCCTTGCACCGGTAATATTTTAATAGATATTTTAATCAATTCTAACATTTGCCAATTCTGTTCTACAGCTCAGACCCATTGACTTGAATGGGGATGAGATGCAAATAGGCCGCGTGACCAATGAACGTGACATCTAACATCGCAAAGCTCAAGGAGCACCTGAAGTCTAACAGCTTATCTGCGGGGGTTCCGTTCCACTGAATGTGACGGTCAAGGAAGAAAGAAGCACATCTGGGTCTTATGTCCACAGGATATCTTAAAGAAACATTTTAGGTACAGGCCTTGAGAACCCCTATAAAAAAGGAAGGTATAACACAGCATGTAAATTTACCAAAAAGCATGTGGGCATTCCCAGTCTTCTGAGGAGTCATGCAGCCCTGGCCAGTAGACATCCGGTAAGCCGGGATTGGTCACCAACTCTAAAGCATCTTTACCGAAAGTATGAAACTGAAAGCCAGGACACTATGCATACATGAGGAGCGCAAACTGTCAGAGGCACAAATGGCCATTTATTCTTCTGGTATATTCTGATCAATTAAATTATTTTGAAGAACAAGTAAAAAACACTCCTCTATGTGAAAATAATTATTATTCCATTTAGTCTACAATCTGCGCAGAAACCCCATGACTGAACAGATGCCAAGAGCCAACAATAGTGCTCTTTATAGAAACATAGCAAGCAAGGTGAATTCTACTCAGTCCCCTGTGCTATTACATGTCCTCCACCTCCCTCAAAGCTTACTCTAATTAAAATTAAAATAATACCAATTCACCCTACAGACATTTTCTTGTAGATGTGCATCATGCCAAGCGTGGAGGAGGTATGGTCAGCAGCCAAAGAACAGTCTCCGTCCAGCACTATTCATTAGATTAACATCAATGCATGGAATATGTCTCTAAACACTATTCAGATAACCCATAACTACACTAATAAAAGAGTATATTAAAAAAAAAAAAAAAAAAAAATGTGTGTGAGAGATATTCAGCCATAGATACATAGACAAAAAAGGCACTAAACTTGTATAAGCCTATTACACTAAATAAAAACAAAAAATAAACAATATCTGGGTGGAAGCGCCCGGTTTCTATGACAAAATGACAGTAAAATGAGGAATACATGTTTGTTGGCTGCCAAGCGGTTTAATCAGCTTCAAACATTGGCACATGAATCTCCAAAAAATGTCCTGCTGGTTGAAGTAATTAGTTGATGTCTTGTGGGACCTAAGGATTAGGAAACTTATTGGAAATCAGTCATCAAGTCTAAAGACACAGAACCTTGTAACCAGAAAAAGGGGGGTTCAAAGCACACATCAAACTCATTCCACTGATTACCAAATACATGGGATTTTAAAGACTGACAAGCCATTCTTCTGGAAATACATACATTCCCCATGAAATAACCATGCTACTTTTCATAGTATTTTCACTGCATCATTCCCCTGTTATACCCCTAATTCTCATGGAAATGAATGTGTGCGTTACTCTGGTGGCCCATGCCTACCGCCTGTCTGGCTTCTTCAACCGGGCACGGGGGACGGATCAATTATGCGGCTTCTTCCTCTGCTGTGCTAGTGGTCTGGACCCACATGGCCTTCTTTGCCACCGGCATACCACATGGCTCTCCATTCTGCAGGCCACGGTCTGTCAGGTACCTCTGGTCTACTCCTAAGGTGCGCGTGCTGGCAGTTCTAAAGCCAGAGACCACGCATACCCTAGTCTTCTTTAGCCAATGGCTGGTCACCTGAGGGTATTTGAGACACCTTCCCCTAGGGGTAGGCAATATAAATTTGTGCCACGATATGGATTTTGAGCATATCGCCAGACCGCGATATGACCGCGCTCTGTGCGCACCATGTTCTCCTGAGCCGGCACAGTGGAGAAGGAAGGAGTCCCTCCCTCCCCACTGTGCGCGGCTGCCGCTGACCACCAATGACAAGAGAAAAAAAAGAGGAGAAGGAGGGGAGGGACTGACAGTAAATCATTGAGTTTTCACGATCTCAGTGAGAGCGTGAAAACTCACATCCGATGGAATATTCTAACCCCCAGGCGTTCCCATGGTGACAGGGACGCTTGCCTGGTGGTTAGAATATACAGGGCCACGCCACTCACAGGAGAACATTTATAAACTAAACAGTAACTTTAATCGGCGACTCTTTACTTGTATACCTTACTCTGTCTTAGCTCCGGTAACAGCAGGCAGTGCGGGTGGGTGGCGCTCGCTCACTCACTCACATCACACACCTGCTCCTCCCACTAGGCGGCGCAGGCACATGACGTCAGTGAGTGAGCACCGCTCACCCGCACTGCCTGCTGTTACCGGAGCTAAGACAGAGTAAGGTATACAAGTAAAGAGTCGCCGATTAAAGTTACTGTTTAGATTATAAATGTGCTCCTGTGGACGTCACCGATTAGGGGAGGGGGATCTGTGGACGTCACCGATTAGGGGAGGGGGATCAGCTCCCTGCTGTTGTGTGCACTATGCACAGGGCAGCAGGGAGAGTGTAAAGTCCTATTCACCCTAATAGAGCTCTATTAGGGTGAATATGACAAGGGCTCTAGCCCTTTAGGAGGCTAATAAAAAAAAAAAAGTTTAACACCGCCCAAAATGTAGAAAACAATATATCGCGATATATATCGCACGTGCTTAAAATTATATCGCAATATAGATTTTAGGCCATATCGCCCACCCCTACCTTCCCCTAGGAGAGACTGCCTGAGCTTTAGGTTAATTATAAGGCCATTTGGCCCGATCTAGAGGCATATATTGGGAACAAACTAAGCGTTTAAAAGGGAAAGCTACATCCCTATACAGGCATCCCTTGTTCATCCCTATACAGGCTTACTGGTTACCTGCAGCACATCCCTGTTTACACAAGGCAATCTGCTGCTGGCAAATACCGATATTTACCATACAAAAGATGCGATGACCCGATGAAAAAGCAAACGGCAGGACATTTACATGGGGCAGTTACTAGGGATCCGCAAATGAACAGTTAAGTACACAGAGGGCGGGCCTAAGCCATTCTGTACACACTCGCTCATCACACTTCCTCTGTCAGCCCCTCCTCTTTTTTTGACTGACAGGGCTAGGTTCCTGCACAGTCATCCTGTCTGGCCCTGTCAATCAAGGAGAGGGAGGAGCTGGCAGAGGAGTGTAGAGTGCCCTGAGCCCACCCTTGGTGCCCTTAACTACTCATTTGCATATGGATTAAAAAGTAGGTTCCCCCCCCCCCCCCCCAGAGTGAAGCAACGGATCGCTGAGTAAAAAGTATTATTACACTCAGCTGAGCTAGCCCTAAAAAGGCACTTACCTGGTTATATAACTAAATTTTTTTTTTCTAGGATTTATCCAGCATTTTTTTATTTTCTTTTCTTTATTTTTTTATTTTTATTTTTTAAGTCTGACGTGTTCCCTGGTTTAAAGCCATCATTATGTGGTCTGAATTAATGTTAAAGTGCTGCAAACTCTGAGCTTACCACCTTGCTACTTGCCGTCTCGGGCATAAGGTTCTGTTACGGATAAGACAAAACCCTCTGAGGATGAAGATAATGACAGCTGATACATTTTAATTCTAAAGCTCCTGGGTGCCTTTCACCTCTTTGCAATTTCAAGCACCGGAACAGACAATGCTGTTGCGCTACTGATAATCATACATATCTCGTGCAATAATCTAATTGCATGAACACAGTAGGAGTGGAGAATCACTCTTACTCTGAACACAAGGCAATTAATGCTTGCGCCAGAAAAAAATGGCTTCTGGCTCCTCAAAAATGAGCTGTGCGTGAAATCCTGGCCGCAGCTCCCAACAAGCAGGATCCCTGAGCAGACGCTCAGCCCCGACTTTCACTGACCCTTCAATGCTCCCTGCTATGCACGTGCTGCAGAACTCATTTCGCACAGATTGGAGAAGCACACGATAAAGCTTATATTTTATTTATTGCATTATATGTTCCGTGCGGCTAAGCCGATTTAAACGCTGACCTGAAATGAGATGAACTAATCCTGAGGCCAACAAAGGCGGTGACAAATGCGCTCTGTTTCACATCTTTTAGAAAATGATGCTAATTCTGCACGATATGTTCACAGCTTCATTGTCTCGTTGTGCTGGTGAATCACATAAAGCTCTCAAATATGAGCAAATACAGGGATGGCATTATACCGATATCTTTACAATTGGTCTCAAAGCTTCATTGAAATCCCATCAGCATTCAACGGGATAAAATAAAAAAGGAGGTTCATCTCTAGTATATATAAAAAAAAAAAAAAAAACACATTTAGATGATATAATCAATAAAAAGACTTACAAAACATATCCATTCATGTTCAGAATTACGGATATTGCTTTGAAAGGAGGATACTCCTAATAATTAACTAGTGGCCCAAAGAGCTGCCACCTGCACATAAGTGTCAAGATTTTGATTTACTTGGGGTGATTATCGCCCGGAGGAGCATTTGTTAGGATGATCGTTCACAATCACTGGCCAGTGTAAACATGTGCAACAGCTGAATGATAATTTGCTCATTTGTCATTGATCGCACCCTTTATGATGGCATGAGAATAGTTTCTCGCCGTGTAAACAGGCACCTACCTGTCATTTATGATGCAATAGGTATAAGAGGGTGGAAAGACAAGCGAACTTACGGACGTTCCCATTATTACTGGAATAAGTAAAATGTTGACTAAATGACTTATTGACGATTGGCACTCGTTACAGGCAATTTATCTGGCCTAGCAAGAGGACCCTTAAAGTTATACATGCAAACAATTTCAAAGATTTAGCCCAGGCCCAAAGAACATTCTGACATTTTGTCAATAGAACATTATTCAGATTTTTATCTGGGGGGGGGGGGACCTTGTAGCATCTTCTATAGATGGCGGCTTTTTACACACCAATGCAACTAAAATTCAGTTACATGTGGCATTTCTAAGCTACATTCTAAGAAGGGAGTGTGGCAAGGGCAGGGCGAAGGCCAGCAGACCAGGCACGTTCACCTTTTTAAATCAGTTTTCTGGAGTAAATGAATACTGCCTTGGAGCTGCCGCAGATTTCAGTTTAGGTACACAAGGCCTGTACCTCATCCTCCAGAAATGCAAGGGCTATCAAGACCGAAATACCAAACACCAGTCTTAATAAATTTCAGGGTCCTTCAACATTGGCCGTTTGATAACATAGCATATATCTACTGGTACCTGTTTGAAGGGAATCTATCACTAGGAAATTCATCGTAGGGCTAGCTCAACTGAATGTAAAATTATGATAACGTCCACTTAGAAATCCATTGGTTAATTCTGCAGAAAAAGTACTTTTAATCCTAATGCAAATAAAATGTTAGGTGCTTCAAGGGTGGGCCCAAGACACGCTGTGCAACCTTGCCTCTCCTGCCTTTTCTGACAACCCCTCACTCTCCAGGGCCAGGTAATATGACTGCATGAATGATCAGATTGTGTGGGCGGCCGTTCATTACATTACTGTTGGGCACATGACCAAATTTGTGTGCCTGAAATACTGAGGAAAACATATAACACCTATGGCACAGAGATACAGAGGCCTAGAAATTAATTATAAAACAAAATTCAGAAAAAACTCATTTATCCCTATATTCCTTCAACTAAAAAATTAAAACCTTTAAGAAAGGTGAATGCAATTCTGCTTTTGGAGATGAAGACGAGAATGTCACCTCATCCTGTAATACTGGTGTCACAATAAGGACTATGGTGCAGAGCAGATCTTCTACAAACTTCTTAAAGTTTTGAAAAAAAAAAAAAGTGAATGATTTGTATAGATATTACCTCTAGTTCAGACTTTGTGCACATTTACTATGGAATACATTTCCCCATTCCTGGCTTACCCTAAAGCAGATTAAAGCAATTCTAATCTGACTTTGAATACAGTTTAATGGCTTATCCAGTAAATGAGAGAAGAATTCTCGGGATTTAACGTCCACATGATATTTAATTGTCGGTTAATTAGAGCTCACTGTATATGAGGAAGCACATAAATCTGTTACTAGATCGTCCAGCGACTGTCTACATACGCGCTGCCTTGGAAAGTGAAGGCTAATAAAATCATTAACTAGGACGCCCTCGAATGCAAACGCAACACTCACATCAAAAGCGGTTGGGTTTTTTTTGTGGTCCAGTCACTACTTCATTAAAAAAAAAAAAAAAAAATTATATATATATATATATATATATATATATATATATATATATATATATATATATATATATCAGAAATCCAAAAGGCACTTCTGTAACTGAATGAATTTTTATTTTATTTATGTAGTTATACCAGAATAGTCATTTTAATTACCATTATGGCACATGCTACATTAACCCTAATCTCTGGCGTTGCAATCTCCCACTTCACGGAACATTATGGCACTATAAATATCAATAAACGGAATAATGAGGCACAATCCATGTAACCATAAACCAGAGAATCTTATTTCACTGCCACTAAATGGGACACGTACCTGTAAATATGAAGGGAGACAGATCGTCAGGAACACATCTGCCACCCTCAGATAATCAGGCAGTGAACTATTCTTCCCTTTCTAGGAGACTACGAAAAGATTGTACTTCTCTCATTGTTTTTAAGATCATAAAAAGCTTAATGAGATACTATACGCTTCCCTCATCATACTAGGACATACACAGATCAGCTATACCGTTGAAAACTCTGGTGAAGTGAATGACATCAATTATCTTGCACCGTGGCACCTGTCAAAAGGCAGATATTAGGCAGCAAAGGAACCATCAGTCCTTAAAGATTATGGGATGGAAGCTTCAATTTAAGGAGGATTATCTATTTTTCTTGTATTTGTTATCTGGAAATAACTATATTTTATATTTGAGGATGTAGCCATATGAGAGCTTGTTTTTTGCATGACTGATTAATTGCATTTTTTAGTGACACCATTTTGGGGTACATATCTAGAAAATTATATTTTTTTTGGGGGGGGGGGGGGGGTTGTAATGGAAAAAAGTTCTGCCAATGTTTTTGGCACTTTAAGTATTTGACTTATGGTGCAGCATAACCATCATGTCATTTTCATTCTATGCAATCAGTAAGATTACCAAAATACCAAATATATTTTTTTATTTATTTTTTACACAAAATAGCAATTTCATATAAAAAAAAAAATGGTTTGCTGCATTTCTGCCAATGTAGCCATATATGGTCTTTATGTTTTAACAAGACAGGATGTAGTTTTCAATGGTACTCATGGGATTTATTTAAAAAAAACAGGAGGGGGTTAGTTAAAAAAAAAATTCTATTTCTTTTGCTTATGTTGTTCATGGGGCAGTTTAAACAACGTTATCTTTATTATAGGGGTTGTGGAGAATGAGGAGATACCATAGATGTGTGCATCTGTCGGGTTATTTTACCACTTCTAGAAAATAAAAACCACTCATTGGAAAATGGTCTATTAATTAACTTTCTAAATAAAGTTCATTAACCTTTAATTATCTGTTATTTTTATTTATTTTGTTCCACTAGGGGACACTTTTTATAATGCATTGTTATACTTGTACATGGATGCATTATAGCCCATCACTGTAACAGTGGTAGGATGTTTAAAGGTGGATTTAGATGGGATGATTTCTTCCCGACACTCGGCTGCTCATTCTGTGAAGACCACTGCATTTTACATGCCCTTATACAGATTCATGGTTTCTGAGCAGCAGTTCGCTGTTTAGACCACACGGTCTAATGCCCAGAAGTTATAAACAGTGGTGCCTGTAAGAACAGGATCACCCAATGAATGAGCATTTTGCTTGTTCGTCGGGTGATCGGCGGCACATTTACACAGGCAGATTGTCAGGAACAGTCGTTCCTTATAATCCGCCCGATTCTGGGGCCATCTAATTGCACCTTAACTGACATAGTCATGGAAGGCCTGGGGGATCTGCGTTAGGCTTATTTCACACAAGTAATATAGTATGAGCAAGTTCAGGGAAAAACGTATTTATTTGCATGCAAGTTTAAATTAGTTTTGTCTGCGATTGCATTTAGTGTTCCACAAGGTACACCTCACAGCTGAAGCCAGCAGTTGGCTAAAGAAGATCAGGTGACCATGGCCATGCTGGGGAGGAAGAAAATCCACGGACCGCACGATGAGCCAGCACGTAGGGCGGGAGCCGCCAGGAGCAAGTAAGCATGATCTTTTCAGTAAGGGAGGCTGCCAGCAAATGACGTATTCCCAGACAACCAGGATATAGTCACATGTGGTGGATGGCATTGGGTGTGCAAAAACCTATGTGCTTGCTGACAAAATAACCCCACCAAGATGATCTGATTTTTAGTTGTAGAAGTTTATGAAACAAATCTGCTGTTTGTGAATATGCTCCAAAAATATTCAGTACAATAATCTCATATGTCATATATAATCTGGAACTATTTAATAGTACAAGAACTCATGATGTGCTTCGCCATTTGAGACTCGCTAACTTCTAGCTATTAAAAGGAAAGATGCTGTAGCTTTGAAAGCTTTCTGAAGGATGGTAGGACTAGGGAATTTTGCAGCATAACAATTTCATAATTGAACTGTAAATTTTAATTTTAGCTATTGTGTACAGAAATTTCTTCAGAAACCATCCTTTAATGAGCGTAAATTGGTCATAAAACTCAGGAATTTCACACCCACCTGAATACAAAATCAAAACATTTTACCGACTCAAGAATTCTTTCATGGACAGCTCCATCACATGGAGACACGCCATAAGCCAAGACACAAAAAATGTTAGTGCAACACATGTGGATCTCTTGGACATCTGTAAAAAAAAAAAAAAAAAAATCCAGTTTGGCTCACATGATCAACTGTCGGTCAGAGAAATGCGTCAGTCACAAAGACCACACACCGCTGTGTGAAAGCAGCTTAATGGGGGAGATTTGCTATTAAACTTGTGCCATAATTCGTGGCACAAGTCTGGTGTACATGGTTTGAGCCACATTTATTAACAGTAAAAAAAAAAAAAAAAATTTTTATATATATATACGCCTTAAACAGGGTGTGGCCAAGCAGGGAAGAGGTGCAGCTTACTGCAAAGGGGCAAGGCTTAACTGTGCCATTGTGCGCCAAAACTTTAGTGCATGACTCTGGAGTAAAGTAAGCCAACTAGTAGGTATCCGTATCCGATCTGCATTTTTTACAGGTCAGATGCAGACTCATTTACTTTAATAGGGCCGCAATAGAGGCAGACAGCACATTATGTGCTGCCCACATCCATATGGCCGTTCGAAGCATCCGCAAAAATATAGAACAAAGCAATAAGACACAAAGCAATAACCGACTCATCCAAATATGGCAAGGGGGGAGTATCAAAACAGTTTGGAAAATGAGTAACCTTCAACAATTACAGGAAGGCTCCCTGTGAAACCACTTCACTTTTATCTGCGTATACAGAAAAGCCACGATTCACACACAGGAACCACATCATTTACAACGACTTCCTGCCCATCTCACTATTGCTTCCTTTCAGGAAAACCACAATGTGATGGCTGGAAAGCTATACACCACGATAACTAGAGACCAGACAAGTAACTACAGTGACAAATTCTAGATTTGGCATAATATTCTATGGGCCTACACGGTAACTCCGGTTGTCTCAAATTTTCATATTTATCCTTGTATGCCACTTCTGTGGCATAAAAAATATAAAATTTATAGCAAACGCAATATCTATGCCATAACTTGTGAGTTTCTGAACTTCGACACAAGTGTGAAATAAAGGGGTGAGGCTTAACAGGAGTGGACAGGACCCTCCAGATTTATTACTATTCACAACTAGAAGAAATTAGAGCTGAAAACTACACTACCTTATAGGTGGTGTAGATTTCAGTTTCTGGCACACGGACAGCAGGAAGATGCGACTAATTTATTGAGTGGCCTCTTATTCCAGCACACGATTTACTAAAACGTTCTTCTTTGGAACTCTGTCCCACGGTTTCTTTCTCTGAAGCCTGTAAGGAACTTCAAAAAACTGCTTAATCTTAGGCAATATTCTCAGCTAGAAACATTGATTCTCAGGGAAATTACTGAGGCGTACAGAACAAAATAAGAGTTTTGATTGTAAACTAAAACTGCAGTCTGTTTTCCTCTGCAGGTCTTTGGCATGAGGCATCATACTTTACTGTCAAGTAAACCAGGCCTGTTTGATGATGGATCACAAGAGTGGGTCTAATTACTGCAAGGACCGTTTTGATTGAAAGGGAATCTAGCAACATGTATGAGGGCCTCACTCACAGCCTTGGGAGTCCATTAATTCGTTTCAGTAGTGGGAACTTGGCTTAAGGTGCCCATACACGTTCAACAGCTGTTGGCTGGACACATTTGTCTGCCAGATACCTCTAGTGGCAACTTATCTTCTGGGAGGACAAGGATCGACTTTTGAAATTCAACATGCTAATCCTTCTTGGGAACTCACCATACACATTAGATCGTCAGACAGTATCAGCAGGTTCATCTGACTTTAGTCTAATGGGTAAAGGCCCCAAAATTATAAAGCTCAATTCACACGTCCATATAACGGGTCCGCAGCCGTTCCGCAAATGCGGACCCTTTCATTCTATATGGGGACAAAATGGATGGGAGAGCACACCATGTGTGCTTGGCTGCCAAACAATTGCAGCGGCCTGGGGGGGGAAGGGGGCGGAACAAAAAAACAAAAAAAAAAAAAAAAAAAAAAAACACAGACCCTTCCCTGAAGTGAAGCGCAAACTAGAATTTTATATGGGTCAACAAAAATTTACCTCAATTTTAGCAAACCATCATGATCAATTCTTAAAAAATATGGACCCCTTGGGTGGAATACTCCCTTACTGCCCCTCCCAACAGACCTCTGCTGTCTATTTAAGAATCTACCTATACCTGCTAATGAGTGCCTACCCAGAATCTGCCACCCTGTAAGAGATCCCTTTTCCAGGAAAAAGCTGAGGGGAAACATGAGTCGGGGATTTGTGGAGGTGGTCTGTTCTGCTGGTCAATCACGATACAATAGGGTATTACACGGTCTGATCCACACTTAGGCTTTTCTTGTACATTATATAATTTTTGGATGTTCATTCAATTTCTTTTCTATTGTGACCATACATATTACATTTTTATATCTGGGTTTTTGGCATATTGGAGTCTAATCTTTAGAAGAAAAAAAAAAATACTGCATACAGTCTCTTAAACCTCTGTCATCATATGCTTGAGATTGGAGTTTATAAAGTGTATGGTGCCCTTTAGGAACAGTCAGAAACATTGCCCGCCTAGTCAACTCTTTTGTGCTGCATTCATTTTTCCAATGTATCATCTGACCATACCGCAATACATGACATCCAGAAATAAATACGCATGAAACTCCACTGTCGTGATCAAAACACCAGGAGGCAGAAACTGAAAATAACCTAGGCCGGAGGCTCATGTTACAAGGACCTGTGATGAAAAAAAAGCACTGCCAATGTTAACATGCCAACTTGTAAAAATGTGATTTACTCGAAAAATCACACAAATGCGCTATAGGTGTCAATTTCCTAAGGTCAAACGTGAATGTCGACAATACTGACACCAGATACAGCTGCCTACATATGACCGTCTCCTGCCGGCACAGGTCAACCATTAGACTTTCATGTCCCTTAAGATTACGTTACAAACATAGGGTCAGGTCACAGAGTTCCCTTCATCCTCCACCATCATTAAAATATAATCATTCCTAAAGAGTAGATTTAAATTGCACACATGGAAATAGTATAAAAACTAAATAGACGGGCAAGAAGAAAAAATTACTGTAGTTTAACGTGAACGAGAAAAAAAAAAAAAAAAAAAAGTTACATAGTAACTGGAAATAAGGTAGCCATCCCTAAAAGGATATCTTAGGGCACCAACGTATTTTGCATCAGTAGTTAAGCCAAAACCAGGAGTGGATCCTATGCAGAAGAGGCACAAATTGTTCCACTGTAAAAGATTCGCCAACCTTATTCCTTAACATTTGTTTTCTGAATTTCCTGCACTGCCATGGGAGATACAGAAACCACCAAGGGAGACTCAGGTGACTCATGAAAAGTCCACAGAGGAAAGCTGTTAAACAGCTGTACAATATGGATACTCCTATGCCATCCCAGTCCCCAGGAAATCATCTAGGTCAATGCACACATTTGGTCACGCATGACAAAGTATCAGCCTTGGATTACCTCTAAAAACTCAAAAAGTCCTAAAGTAGATTTAATTAAAGACCCCGCCCCACCGCCATTACCGCGGACGATGACTTGAAGTATGTTCAAGGAAAATAGATCACTTACTGTCCCAGGTCCAGTGCTACTGAGAAGTCTAATACAGATACAAATACATTGTAAGTACACATTACTCAGCACAGAATGAGCAAATAGGACTGTCTGCAATATGAAGCAAAAAGTCTCATGTGACCTTGGACAAACCAATATAGGAGCTGTGCTGGATTTATCTTCTGTGATACTACCAAGCCAGCATTTTAGCCTTCGTGCACAGACTAATTTCGGCATCAGAATATTGCCAGAGAGCTTTTCGTTTTAACTCTTAGAGTACAAAGAAGCACAGGACTAAAAACACAAAAAGACCCTAGATGTGCCTCCTAACTTCATCATAAATATGTATGAAACAGTGGGTGGGGAGTTTGGGCAACTTATCTCAACTTTACTGGCAGAGTCGCTTTAGGATGCAGTCGGGCCTCGTGATCCACGTGCGGATTACTGCTAATTGCCTGGTCACACCTGTACCTCAAAGGACAAGTAACACATGCAGCCCATAATTAGCAGTAACCATGTACAGGCACCCTTAATAAATCTGTTGTGAAGCAATTGTCATCTTTTAGGGTAGGTTCACACGACAGTTTCTGCTGTGGGTTTTCATTCTGAATGGTGTCGCCCTGCTCTCAGCTTCCAAGGTGTCTGCATGGTATCTGCACCAAGAATGGATGCGTACATCGTGCCGCAGTCTGGAAAACTGCAAGGAAAAATATTCACGCACATGAACTGGGGTGATGCATCCAATTAAAAATAATGGAAGTGGTTTCAGAACAGTTTTTGGCACCGAACCTACGCTGAAACTCTAATGTTGTGTGAATCTACTCGAAGCCAATGCCAGAAGTGGATTCATAAGGGTGGTTTTCTTTTTTTGGGTCGTGTTTTGTTGTTTTTTCCCCCAAAATGAAGCATGTTCTGGACACAGCGTTTTTGCCAGCATTTGTAGGCTTCCATGCAAGACAAAAAAAAAAATATATATATATATAAAAGTTACAATTCGAAACCATTTGGGCCCTTTCACACTTGCGTTGTCCGGATCTAGCGTGTACTCCACTTGCCGGAGGTACACGCCGGATCCGGAAAAACGCAAGTGAACTGAAAGCATTTGAAGACAGATCCGTCTTCAAAATGCGTTCAGTGTTACTATGGCAGCCAGGACACTATTAAAATCCTGAAAAATGCTTTAATCCTTTTGTTCATGAGAAGATAAGTGACTGCCGGAGGGGGTCAGGCAGTGGCTTCCTCACTTCTTCCTACTGGGAATGCATGCTCAGCCAAATTAAGCATTGGGACCCACACGGATCACAACAGGGGCCCCATACAGATAGCAGAGTACAGTACTCTGCCGTTTCTGGCAGTCCAACCGAAAATGAAAGCAGTTGCAAGGCGCAAGCTCGACCAGCTACATCATCCATTTCTGGTGATCAATGTGATGGTATCTTTCACCCAGCGCCCAAATACATTAGGGGTCATTTACAAAGAGCTTTTTCCACTGGACTTTCCTTTCTGTGCTAGTAGAAAAAGCTCCTAATTTAGGACGAGGCTCAGAAATTGGGTGCACTGCTGGTAGTCAGTGAGCCTGAAAAACCACTCCAGCCCATCCAGTAAATGTGTTGGGTGTGATGTCCTGGGCCCCGTCACTCCCAAGTAGCGAGAACGGCGCACAAAAAAAAAAAGCCTGTGTGACAAAATAATGTTGAAGAAGTCACGAAACGGGGTCTTGCAAAAAAGGTTTACACGAAAAACTTTCATAGCACTGATGGTAACTGACTAACATTGTTTGTGGGCAGCATATCATCCTGTATAATCAGCGATCTGCTGCCCAGACACAATGAATCTGTATGGGAACGTGCGAGTGATGGCATGTCCCCATACAAGTAAATGCAGCTTCATCTCCACAGATAATGGCCTAACATTTATTACCCATTATTTTGTTCCAACCACTTCCACAGTGCTTTATATTAATTGATCAGTCTCTGCTTCTAATGTGCCTAAAGCAGGCATGCTCAACATGCGGCCCTCCAGCTGTTGCAAAACTACAACTCCCATTATTCCTGGACAGCCTACAAAAGGGCATGGTGGGAGTTGTAGTTTTACCAGAGCTGGAGGGCCGCAAGTTGAGCATCCCTGGCCTAAAAGTCCCTTTAGATCGGACAATACAGCAGGCGATTGTCGGGAAGGAAGCGTTCTTTCCCAACAATCTGCTGCTCGCTAGTGGAGGAGACCGCTGTATTTACATGTAGCGATCTCCTCCACAGAATGGGGAGGAGCGATCACTAATGCCATTACTCCTCCCCATACAGAATCATTGTTTGCCGGCAGCAGAGACTATTCACACAGCATAATCTGCTGCCGGCTAACGCCAATTTATGTTCCTACACAAATTATGAAATTACCAGACAAATGAGCGTTTTGCTCATTCATTGGGTAATCGGCGGCACCTTTACACCGCCAGATAATCGCTATGAACGATCATCTGGCCGATTCTCAGCCTTTAAGATGCATGCACACGACCATATGCAGTCTGGGAAACATGGCCCTTGTGCCTGCCACATTCACAGGACAGTGAAACACACATGTGACACACTTTTATTTTTAACGGCCGTAAACGCATCCGTTTTAAGACCAATGGTAGTATATGCGGTTATTTACAAGGCATTGCTTTTGATGGCCAGTGAATAATGGATGTAAAAACACAGAACATATTCTATCTGGTCCTTTCACTCTACGACAGCCCCTATACAACTGAATCGGACCTTTTTTTTTTTATGTTTCTCAGCAAGGCATCAGTGAAAAAAAAAAAAAAAATGTCTTAAAAACTGACGTTTATCCATTTTTGTTTTCTTTTCAATTCTCTTTTTATTGATTTTTTTTTATTTTAAATAAAACATAAAATTGAACAAATGGTACATTGTTGATTAGAAAATACATTTGTCATGAACAACAAGCCCATATTTCCCAAATATATTGACACTTCATAGATATAACATGCCGAACATATAAGTTAAGAAGGTATTATGGGTGAAAGTGGGATAACGATAGTTTAGGAGCGGTAGAGGGAAAGGGGGGGGGGGGGAGGAAAGAGGGCTCAAAGTATACAGATATCTAAAGCTATTTAGTCTGCTGTATGTTATGCTCTCCTACAATTGACTGAGGAACCTATGAGGTAGAGCGGAAAGTAATCCAATCTTTCCATATAGTTTGGAACTTTGTGTGTGATCTTAACTCCCAAGCCGATAGTTCCTCCATGAGGAATATGTAGTTGACCTTTTGTAACCATTGAGATGTACTTGGACATTGCTGATTCCAATATAGCGGTATTACAGATTTCGCAGCTGCCGTGAGATGTTTGAATAATATCCGTTTTATCCATTTAACAGACTTTTTTTTCACAGTTATGTGAATGTAGCCTAACTCACTGCATCATAATGTTTTATGATTCATTCAGGTCCCATCAGGGTCAATTGCACTGTACTCATCATGCGAGTACAGTACAATAGTCCCACAGGCGTATAGTAATTAACGATGCAGTGAGTTCACACCAGAGTCGTCGTGGTTGGTCCAGGAGTTGCGGGCAACAAACAGGCTGTTCTTTCCAGAGCGCACACCTCCGTGTACATGCAGCCTAAATGTCAAACACATTTTTTTTATTTGTTTTACTAGTTTTTATTTTGCATTTCAAAATTAATAAAAAATAAACAATATCATCATCATCATCATCAAGTACATGGGAATGTCATGTCTTGGTAGTGGACGATAAAAGAGCAATGTGACCAATTAACAGCAATACTGATAGACAGCTATTATTGTAGAGGTCACACCCGCATAACTGACGTATAAATGAATGATATACAAGTTAGGGCTTGTTTACACGACCATGCTTTGCAGTCCCGTGTGCCTTCCGCAATTTGCAGAATGGACAACCCTTTATAGAAATGCCTATTCGTGTCCGCAAAATGGACAATAGGACAGGACTTATAAAAAAAAATTCCAGGTCACAGCAAGCAGCAACAGATGCGAACATCACACAGTGCTGTCCACATCTTTTGAGGCCCCATTGAAGTGAAAAAATGCGGCTCTAATGCAGAACCAAAACACAGCCGTGTGAATGAGCCCTTCTACTGTAGATTCATCTGCTCAGCAGCTCCTGCTCTATACCATGCTACGTGTACAATACGAGAGGTTCCCTTTAAGTACAGTATACTAGCAGGCAGGTTTGGCATGCTTGAATTCGGATACCATACTTTATAGCATTGGAATGCATGGGCCACTGCGGTTTTTAGAACCACATAAAGTATATATTAGAGAATATTACTCAATTGCATAGCACAAGTGAATAAAAATGGTATAGTGGCAAGGAGAGAAAAAAAAGTTAAGACTGACTTTACACACCTCCATAGCCTAACCAAGCTGCACAATAGCTGGGCCTCTGCTTTGTGTGGCCACCTAAATGATACCATATGGGGCCTCCAGTCTCCGGGAGAGTTTTCTTTGGAAGCCTAAATGAAGACATTTGTGTTCCCTTCCCCACCCCCCTCGCGTCTCTCTGGACTAAAGTACACACCGCTCACACAAGCTACCTTGTGCTCGCCGCCTCTCTGTTTACGCCTTTCCAGGGCTTTGAAACGGGTCCTTTATGTCCCCACAGTGGAAAAACACTCAGAGCCACAGCTCCTCTCACAATGTACGCAGCCAATTAAACAGGAAAGCAATACCTGCTTCAAAGTTTGGCTCCCTAAGTGGCACATTCCAGCAGACGGGACGGGGGCCAGGGAAGGATCAGCTTACGTTGAGGACGCAAGAAACCAGGTTTTATTTTATTTGACTCCTCTCTTTTTGTGGCTATATTTAATTACATAACAGCAAAGGTCAAATGAATAAAACCATATTTCTGAACAGGAACAGGAAGGGGGAAAACACCAAAACTAAAAAGGCAGTCAGGACTCTAATGTGTAGTTATGACTGCAGTTATGGCTATTAACAAGGTTTTACTTATTGCTTATTATTAGCAGTAGACTTTAGGGTATTTTCAGAGTCTTTTTTTCCTGCTGGCAATTATTTTTTTGTTACGGCCAATAGGAAGTTAAAATTCCCTACAAACAACGTTTCTGGACATTTTTTTTCCTTCAAATTGAAAAATCCTCTGGGAGAAAACCCCCTGCGCCCCTCAAACAATAGGACTAAAAAAAAATGCCACCCCAAATGAGATCAACTACTGTGCATGCCCCGGCGAACAGCTGGTTTTGCGCCGTTCGCCAGAGCATGCGCAGTAGTTAAAGCGATGCCGTGCCAACAGTGGGCATCGCAGTGCACATGCTCCGGCCCGGCGAGGCAGTGTGCAGGATCTCGGCTGGACCTTAGGATGAAGTAAGGGAATAGGAGGGCGGGCATATGCAGAGGCGGGGGAACAATGAAAAAAGGCAGGGCAGCCTGGGCACCAACACCATGAACACCGCCCCTGGGCACTTGCAAGAGTTCATTTGCATATCAATCAAAGTTCATTTTTCCAGCTTCTGCAAGTCTAAAGACAAGGGGGACCATTATATTCATGTATAGATGTTCTATAGGGCAATGTAAGCACTGTATATGGCCATATGGAGGTGACAGACTAGCTTCCTAGCTAATGCATCCATTATTGAATCCATCTAATTAAACCTTTATGGGTGGAATTTATCAAGACCCAGGCCCCAAGGTTCTGGTGTCACAGTTGCAAATTTTTGCACGGGCCTTTCTGCGCCTAATTTTTTCACTTTTTGCTTTATTGCCTCTCACCCCACTTTTTCATAAAGTGGATGGAGCTCAGTGGAAGAGGGCCCAACAAGTGTTACTAGGAATGCAATAATCTGCAGAAAATCTACCAGCATAATACAGGCTTTACTAATATAACCTTTGCAGATAGAAAATGGTGCAGACTATGTTTCAAGTCTTGTGTGCTGTCCATGCAGGAGGCCTGTCCATAAGATGGCTGCTGATGGAGGGTCATGTGACTAGGCATAAATAACTAAACACATCGCTCAGCTTTCTTCACTCACATGCACTACATCTGCGCTCAATGTCGAGAGCTAAGTACAGGTGCAGCATATTTGAACGTGATATGTCTGGTCACATGACCCTCCGTAAGCAGCCATTTTATGGACAGGATCTGTATGTGGACAGCAGGCCAACCAGGAAAAATACCTTATGAAATATAGAAAATGGAACAGAACAACAAAGACTATAACAGTAAGTGTCATATAGTCATCTTACAAACACAATGATTAACGGTAGCTGAAAAGTAACCCTTGTAATTACACTTCAAGACACTTTCTTGAAATGACCCAGTCGTTTTGCCAAACTCTGTATGGAACCGCTCCAAAGCTAGCTGAATGCTGGAATCTGCTTCTATCCAATATCCATCAATCTAAACTGTGGTGTTGTCATTACAATTTCCAGTAATGGACTTCACCGGAGCCCGTTAGGGTTAGCGGAGAGATCAGTGTGGATCTGGCATCGTGACCCGAATTCATGGCACCTTCTGACATTCAAAGATATCAGCTCACCATCGAAGTACAAGCAGGTATATGGGTGAAGGGAGAATTGCATTTAAAGCATGGAGGCTTGCCAGGCCGGTTCCTTGGTGAACCATACGGAACAAGTAATGTAACAATCATGTAGGACACTGCTGGAGGTCCCACATTTTCTGAAATGTGCCTATGGTGTTCTGGAAGTGTGGTGGTATAACTATAATCTAGACATACAAACACCAAGGCAAGGAGAAACTAAGATTTGGCAAATAATATCAGTCTAATTTAGAGACCTCTGCCTTTTTTTTTCTTAAACACCCCTATTACCATCTTTGTACATGCTCAAATAGATGGAAGCTTCCCAAGTCATTTCCTCAGCAACACTGTGCAAACATTCTTTTTCCTCCCAAAGAACTAAAAACAGTAATGACATTTATACTTCTACTCAGAATTTAAACACTGCTGTCTTTAATGAACAGATACATGGAATTCAACTTTTTAGGGCCTCTTTAATATGAAATATTGGTTCAGCCTTTTTTACAGGGCAGGCTTAAAGCCTATGAGGTTCACAAGCAAAGGCTACACTCACATGGGGAAAAAAAAAATAAAAAATTAAAAATGGCTTAATGGTCTGTTTTTACCGGGCATCTTTTTTCTCTCAAAGATGCCCTTTTGAGACATGGTCATTAAAAAAAAACGGTGCCCTGCAATAGTCTGGGGTCTGTCTGCCTGTCAAAACGGACATAAATAGGACTTTCCTCCAAAAATAAGTTATGTGAATAGGCAGATAGACTTCAATGGTTCTGAAACTGTTGTCACACGGCCATTTTTCACTGTTATGTGAATGTATCCCAACTGTTTTAGGGGGAAGAACTACCACAATTCTTCACTGCTTGCTAAGAAAATCATTTGGAATTTACTGGCAACAGAAGCAGGCAAAGTGATAAAAAATTTTTTTTATTTTTCCAAAAGTCACATTTAAACATTTAATTAATCCATTGGCCTGGTTGGGTGTCCATTACGTCTGTAGTAGTTTTAGGGCAGAATACACTGCTACATGGAGTTTCTAGAAGTACAGATCATTCAACATTTCATGCACATGGCTTTGCCACCAACATAAGCCCTAGGGCAGGGATCTCAAACTGCGGCCCTCCAGCTGTTGCAAAACTACAACTCCCAGCATGCACGGACAGCCTACAGGTATCAGCCTACAGCAGGGCATTGTGGGAGTTGTAGTTTTGCAACAGCTGGAGGGCTGCAGTTTGAGATGCCTGCCCTAGGGGCTTGATTCACTAGGCCTTATGTAAAGTATATGCGCAAGGTTTTGGGGCAGTAAGGGTTCAGCTACACAACAATTTTGGCAGTGAGAGCTGTCAGGCAAGCAAAGATCGCAGTGTAGCGGGGCTACCATAGGAATGAAAGGGGAAGTGCGACGCGCATATTTGCTGCAACTCCAACGCATGCCGGATTTTTTGTGATTGGTGTGTTGCGGTCCCAGCAAACGTGCGAGTTCTGCTGTGGCCTCATTCATTAATCTAGCAGCCTTGCTAAACTACAATACTTGGGTGGTGTAGCCAAACCCTAAATGGATCACATCGGGGAAAATCAGGGAAAACAATCCCAGGCCTTTCTTTTGAGAGGTTTACCAGTCTCTGTTGGGCTCTCATGGCTGTCACATGGATTTTTCACAATCTGACAACAGAATGCACATGGCAATAATACGCCAAGAAAAAAAACGTATTGTTACAGGCAGTAAAGTCATCAGCTATATTACCAGGGCAATACTGCTGTAATCATCAGATACACCATACAGCACATCTTCTCAAAGGCAGGCGAGCTATGCAGAAGGGCTGGGATACTTCAGAGTAATATAGCTATTATTCTAAGACAAATTTGCCTTATTAGCGTTTATAAATTACACAGCGTACAGAGGAAGCGCATTTATACAAAACCCTTTGTTGACTGCTGAATTTATCTAGGTCTGTATGACCAACCCCCCCCCCCCCCCCCCCTCAACCCCCTGGGAAAAAACACCACATTATGCATATTATGGGTTCCAACAAACTGTGCATTAAGTTTAAAGCCGAAATGCTCTCCCACTGTGTATTTCTTAGTAACAAAATAATTAGTATATTTAGAATAATTGGGCTTCTAGCACTTTATTGCTTGCCTGAGATAGGGAAATTAGGCTGTTAAACCCATTAGTCATAGAAGTATACCAGCTATGTACATGCAGACCAGCTTTTTGCATAAGGGGGCGATGCCTAATTAGGTCAAAAGTATGCATGCACCTATCACACCCATATATGCCAAACATGACCGATGAGGTGGAGGTCAGGGCCCCGCGCAGGCTCTCAAGCCTCTCTAAACCAAACCCATTTATATAAACTTCAACTCTGCTTTACGGCACAGTAATGCTGGAATATGTAAGAGCCTTCCCTAAAGTCTTCCCACAAATTTGTTAGAGACAAGGTTGTAAAATGTCTTGTTAGTTGTATCATTAACATTACCCATCATGGAAAAGGGGACTGGCCAAAACCCTGACAGCCTAATACCATTATGCAGTCTGGTAGGTAGCATTTTATGGGCATTTACCAAACCCAGACTTAGTCAACCACACTGCCAGATACTCCATTTTCCCACTGCTCCACTGAGCCCTGTAGTAGTGTGCTTTACACCAATTTAGCCAGGGCTTGGTATTGGGCACAGAAATCTTTGGGCCCATTTGCACATGCCAATACGCTGGGCAAGGCTGGGAACATGATTCAATGAAGCTCCCATGCACAATTCCTGTGCGGATGTCTTTCACAGGCAATTTGGAACTGAGCTAAAGGAGGATAGAAGAATTTTATGCCCCACACACTTCAGCACTCGACAGGCCTTCTCTCCGACACTTTGTGGCTTAGCTGCTGTTATTCCTAGAAGCTTTCATTTTGAAGTAATCTTTACAGTTGACCGGGACAAGTTTAGCAAAGTAGGAATTATACATATTGACTAGTGGTTAATGTGCCATCCCATGTCAATGCCATACCTAAAGTCATTGAACCCTTCAGTATGACCCATACTGCAACTGATCTGTCTACAAAGTGTATAGCTGTGTGCCGAATGTTATGCACCTGCTTGCAATGGAGAGATGCCCAGATACTTTTGGCCATTTAGTGCATAATGTCTATAGAACACTGGGACAGATTTACTAATCCTGTAGAGGACATAGATGGGCTGTCTACACCGGCATTAGATTTATCACAGGGGCTCAGGTAAGATGATAAATCTAGTGCAGAGATAGACACACTGTCTAACTTTATACCAACTATTGGTTGGCTAAAGGGCCCTTTATACTGTTCAATTGAGCAGATGATTGACGGGAAGAAAGTGTTCCTTCTGCACAATCTCCTGCTCGTTCGTGAAGGTATGAGGAGGAGCGATGCCATGGCTCATCTCCATTCAGAATCATTATTTTCTGGCAGCAGAGAACTCTACTTTCACACTCGGATCCGTTCTGAACGGATCCGATCATATTAATGCAGACGGAGGCTCCGTTCAGAACGGATCCGTCTGCATTATATTGGCATATAAAAGCTAAGTGTGAAAAGAGCCTCAGACGGATCCGTCCAGACTTTCAATGTAAAGTCAATGGGGGACGGATCCGCTTGAAGATTGAGCCATATTGTGGCATCTTCAAACGGATCCGTCCCCATTGACTTACATTGTAAGTCTGGACGGATCCGCACGCCTCCGCACGGCCAGGCGGACACCCGAACGCTGCAAGCAGCGTTCAGGTGTCCGCCTGCTGAGCGGAGCGGAGGCTGAACGCCGCCAGACTGATGCAGTCTGAGCGGATCCACATCCATTCAGACTGCATCAGGGCTGGACGGAAGCGTTCGGGTCCGCTCGTGAGCCCCTTCAAACGGAGCTCACGAGCGGACACCTGAACGCAGGTGTGAAAGGAGCCTTAATGGCACAATCTGCTGCCAGCAAACGATTTAGGTGTGTGCACGAACAACGCTACTAACCGATGAATGAGTGTTTCGCTTGTTCTTTGGATAATCAGCGGCAAATTCACACCGGCAGATCTCTAACGAGCGTTTCTACAAACACTAAATAGCGGTAATCTGTCCAAACATTCTGTTGCCCCGCAATTATATATAACCTGTCCAATTCTTGTCTGTTTTGTGGACAAGAATAGGCATCACTACAATGGAAGGCACATGGGCGGCTTTTGCTTTTTGCAATTTGTAGGAGGGGTTCACATCACCTTTTAGTTTTCCGTTCTTCGGATCAGTCAGAAGAACAGAAAGAAAAAAAAAGAAAAATAAATGGATCCTGTATTCTAAGCATCCATTATGCTCAGTTATGCACATTTTGGATCAGTTTTAGCCATTTTCATCTGAGATTTGAAATATAAAAAGTTCTAGACAAAGCATTTTTTTTTTCAGCCTAAAATAATGGATCTCAGATGTAAATTGCTAAAATGGATGCAAAGTGAGCATAATTGACAATCATGGACGCTTACAATACAGGATTTTCTGTTCCTCTGGCGGATCAGAAGAATGGAAAACCAAACGGTGATGTGTACCTGGCGTTATCTAATTACTTTCCTGCAGTCGCACCGCTTCCCCTGTAATCCACACCCTTTGTCAGATATGATGCAGATAATTTCTGTAAACTTAGATGCCGCATGTTTTAGTGCAATTTTACACCAAAACCTACGTGCACTCACATAGCAAGGCCTCATGCACACGACAGTTCTGTTTTTGCGGACCGCAAAAAACGGAAGCCTACCGTGTGCCTTTCGCAATTTGTGAAATGGAACGGGCGGCCCATTGTAGAAATGCCTATTCTTGTCCGCAAAATGGACAAGAATAGGACATGTTACATTTTTTTTTTGCGGGGCCACGGAACGGAGCAACAGATTCGGACAGCGCACTGCGGCTCAGGTGCGGACCAAAACAGTCGCGTGCATGAGGTCCAAAAGTGGGTCAGTGTGTTAACATATGATATGTATGAGCTGAGACATATACATGGACGCACAGTGCAAGTGCGCATTTCTCAGTTGCTTTCCAGCGCATCAGTTGGTGAAGCTTCATGCTGAATTTCTGATTAGATGTGACAAAAAAAAGCCGCTTTAAAACTTTGTTTACATGAGTGGCAATTACCCAGCCTTAAAGAGATGCTGATACCCTAGTGAGATCAATAGCTTAGCCTCTACGGCTTTTTGCCATTATTGATCAGTCACGCTTGTTACTTAAAAAACCCATTTGTACTGGCTGTTTCTCTATAGGAATTCATGATGCTTATGCAGAGCAAACCAACCTTATTGTACATGAAAAGAACAGTTTCTATAGAAATCCATTATTTTTCTACTCTATTAGATACAGTAAAAACTGCATTTGCGCCTCCCATCTCCTCACACCACCAAGGTCAATAGAGAAAATACTAGAAAATCAAAAGAATAGTTTATGCCTTATAACTATGGCACTGAACATGTGTTCCTACAGATAAAGCCGTCAGCTCTTATGTGTATAACCAATTAAGGCTGCATTCACATGGGCCATGTGTCGTCAGTGAAACACTGTCTGTGTGACCGCCACAATTCCCGGAACAACCACAGCTCATGTGGCATGAACTCACAGCATCATTTAAATACAGGAAAATAGACCCACAGTTGGGCTGGAACTCACAGCATTATAGATCCCTATGATGCAGAGAGTTCAGCCAACATGAGCTGTGGTCAGTTTGGGAAATGTCACATGGACCGCACACAGCAATGTGAATGCAGCCCAAAACTCTTAGGAGCAAATAAGAGGCAAAACAATTAAACTTCGCCTATCAGCTCTCCTGATCTTGTTCTTTTAGTAACCTCTTGTATTTGACATGCAATAACGATTCTGGATCATCTTCTACTCTAACTCGGATATGATCAGTTCCTCTGTTATTGCGCCTAAAATAAAAATAAATAAAAAAAGTCAACTGGGTGTTACCGGGTAGGGTTGTGTCACTGTACACTCAAATGATCCAATCAGCGCTGTCAATGTTTGACTGTGTACTGTCAAACCCCACTGGTAAGAGAAATTGTAACATCCAGTCGGCTATATATCACAATACAGAATATAAAAAAAAAAAAAAAAAAAAAAAAGAAATTATTCTATATACTTGCCTGTACCCCCCCTCCCCATGCCAGAACATGACTACTGAGGTCACAATGGTTGTAAAACCTAGCCTTCTGGTCCAGTGTAAGGCCCAAACAGCCCACAAGGAGGCTGCGGCACAGAACAGAGACTGCAGACACACACAGGTTCCAAGGATTGGGCTGGTTGGCTCCTAGGTCGAGTCAACTCTTTTACCCTGGGTTCAGACCTGAGCGTTTTACAGCGCGTTCCTACGCGCTGTAAAACGCACAACAGGCAAGAACCAATGATTTCCTATGGGAATGGTTCTCACCTGGGCGTTTTACAGCGCGTACGATCGCGCTGTAAAACGCCCGACGCTCAAACAAGTGCTTGAGCTTTTTTTTGGGCGTTTGTCGCGCGTTCCCGCACATAGATATTCGGGAACGCGCGACAATGTGTGCACGGCTGTCTCTGTATGCGCGCTTGTAAACGCCCGTACAAGCGCGCATACAGAGCGCTCCTTTCGGAACGCTCAGGTCTGAACCCAGGGTAAGGGTGCCTTTACAAGCTGCAGATTTTGATGCAGAATTTTTTGGAAAATTCACTTGAATTATGTTGGCAAGCACATCGATTTCTGCAACCCTCATTCAGGTGAACGGAACAGATTTTCAGTTGCAGAAAGGCACCCTAAAAAGGATCACTAAGTTTTAGTAAAACTTTATATATCACAGCGACATACCAAAAGTTTTAAATCGGTGGGAGTCTGAGCAAGGAGACCACCACTGATCGCTAGAACGAGGAGAGAGAAGCACATGCATACTGAAGACGTTCAATCACTGCTAGGACTGCGCACATGACTCCTGATACAGAATGAGCAGGAATTTAAATGAATAAAAAAAGCTATACTGAATATATCAGTATATCAATTTGGCTTCTCCTACTTTATTATATCGTACATGCATGGATTCAATGCATTTCTGCAGTGACAATTTCCCTTTAATAAAAGGTTCATCTCGTTTTGAAGAAACAGCTGAGCAGGAGGGGAGGAGAGAGCGGAGACCCACAAGCCAGGACTCCTATTAGCAGCACAAGCAGTGTTTATATAGCATGGCCTCAGGGGGAGGAAGCTCCAGCATTCCTATGGGGAGCGGACTCCACTTTGTTTACATCCACCAGAAACAAGTTCTGGTCCCAGTGCAAAGGCCAACGTATGCAATCCCGGGGGTCTTCCAAATAAACAGAATGTGGGGGGGCACGTCAATGATCTTCTGCTTACATACACAAGCGATATAAATACAGATCACACTGTATATACGTCTATCAGACTGGCCTCTAAACTTTAGTTTTACAAATGCACCCTCTGAAAATATCTTCAAGGGCAGATATCAAGTTACTTAAATCCAGATACGTCGGCACCAGACTCATCAGAATCTAACCTCATGCCCTCTCTCAATCTGTATTATTTGTATGTTTTGTCCCTTCATTTTTGCTCCTCGGGGCACTTATCCCAGTGTTTGTGCTGACAGGGCGACTGTATAAGACACATTCTATACCTCACTTTATTACATTAATTCTGTGAACATTTTGCATTCTCCTTTTGACCACTTGACTTTTTCCTAAGTAGAAACTAAAACAAACAATCTCTTTAAAAAGGTGGCTATCCAAAAAAAAAAAAGCATTTTTATGGTTTTACATACATGCAAAAAAAAAAAAAAAAAAAAAAAAAAAAAAAAAAAGGCATGTACAGCACCCCCTGCTGTGTCCTTCTGGTCCACCTTCTCCTGCATTCAGAGGGGGATTGACCCGTTCAGTAGCTTCCCTACTGCCCTGTCAGTGCCAGCATAGTGATCTCACAGTGAAGAGGCCCGGAAACCTTTCATTCATCCCTACTTTTAAATGACGTGAAGGGAATAGGAGGGGGGAATCAATCATATGTATCTCTGGGTCTATAAATGAGGGACTATTCTCTATGCAGCAGAAGAATGGGTTAACAAGAGCTAATTGAAATGCACCCTGAGAGATGCAAATGCTTGACCGTCTATGACGAGCTACTGCCCACTCACAAAAAGGTAAGAAAGTACTCCATATAAGACCTCTTTCAAAGAAGCGCGAGATTGGCTCTGGATGCGTTTGGTGAAAAAAAAGAAAAGAAAAAAAAACAACACCATTTTGCAAGCAAGTTCACTCAGTTTTGTCTGCAATTGGGTTGCGCGGAAAACTCGCTCGTGTGAAAGGGGCCTAAGAGTAAAAAAAAAAATGTAAGTGCCTTTTTACTTTAATTGCCAATTTCACCAGGTGAAACATGTTAAATCCATATGTTTTACCTGAGAAAAACACAGAGGCAATTCTCACGTTCAACATGACGGAACATGATTAACTTGTAAAACGAACCCACAATCACAGTAGAAATGCATGCCTTTTTTGCCATGCCTTTTTTGATGCGTTCTTAAAAAGCAACACAAAAGCCATGTGTTAACCAGCAAAAAGATGCAAGAAATTTCTTAATATTTGGTAAAAAGTGGGACCGCAAGACGGAGCAGCACTTGAAAACGTTAACCACTTTAAAGAGAACCTTTCACCGATTATGACACTGAACTAAGTATACAGACATGAAGAGCGGCGCCCGGGGATCTCACTGCACTTACTATTATCCCTGGGCGCCGCTCCGTTCTCCCGCTATGCCCTCCAGTATCTCCAGTCACAAAGTTATGGTAGGCGGAGTCTGCCCTTGTTCTGCTGTAG
The DNA here is from genome assembly GCF_014858855.1 of Bufo gargarizans. NCBI lineage: Eukaryota > Metazoa > Chordata > Amphibia > Anura > Bufonidae > Bufo > Bufo gargarizans. Next base: position 192,756,946 of record NC_058081.1, on the reverse strand, counting down.
CTGGCCAATCGCAGAGCTCACAGCCAGGGAGAATATAACCTCCCAGGCTGTGAGCTCTGCGCTGCGATTGGGCAGACTCCGCCTACCATAACTTAGTGACTGGAGATACCGGAGGGCATAGCAGGAGAACGGAGCGGCGCCCAGGGATAATAGTAAGTGCAGTGAGATCCCCGGGTGCCGCTCTACATGTCTGTATTCTTAGTTCACAGTGTCATAATCGGTGAAAGGTTCTCTTTAAGTCTGCCATGTTAGACATTCCTGTTTCTCTCGATGAGCTGGTTCAGACGTTAGTTGGGTTGAGCCCTTGACTTTGAGCCAACATTGGCCTCTTCATATGGCTTTATTTTGCTAGTGTTGGAACCACAAAATGGAAAGAAAAAAAAATATATATATGAGCACACTGGGCATTTTGCCTAAATGTAACTCAACACAAGGTGGAATTGAAAAGCAAAAGCGCGTTAAACTCTACCAGGATATTATCAGAAATCCATGCAGGTAGAAAACAGGCAACTTCTGTGCGTTTCATCAGAGCTATGATATGGCAGCTCTCCCCCATGTACATCGCCATCCAAGAAAAGCAGAGGCGGCCTGATGGCGACAGATTACTTGTGCTGTGCACGGCTGCGGCTTTCAGCTGGCACTGTAGAGGTTAATGATTTCAGCTTTTTATATTTGGGAAATTAAGAGGCTGGGGGTGGGGAGAGCTGCCTATTTTGGATTGGCGAGTCTACTGTACGCAATTATCAGGTTCCAGGCTGTTACTAGAACATTATCGGCTTGCACATGATAGAATGAAGACTGCGAATGAATCCGCTCGTAATTAAAAAGGTGTGCCAGACTCTCACATGCCGAGGATAATGAACAGCTGCTTTTTTGTTCTTTATTTCACTTTAGGGTTTTCTTCTCCTTTATGAAAATCTCTGTAATCTAATTAGGATACATCCCAGGTTTGGGTTAAATGCGTTTTATCTGTAATTTAGACACAGCCGCTGGTGGAGAAAATATCATATTCAAGAGATGCTGAATAGATGAAAGGTCAACATCTCCTTTCTAGAGAATCTAATTCAATGTAATGGAACCTGTGGAGCAATGAAGGGTAAATGAATTACATCCTATAATTACTCTTCTTGCTGCTATGGATTTGTATCCAATCAATCACACAATGCGACAATTCCGATGTTATTTTATATATTGCTGAATTTCTCCAACTTGCAACATGAGCAGCGAGGCTCCGGACATCCCTCGATTTCATGGCAGTCAGATTTTTATTTTATTTTTTATTATAAGCTTAAGAGGGGGTGTCTTACTTCAGTAAGTGGCATTTATCATGTAGAGAAAGTTAATACAAGCCACTTAATATATTGCTATTGTCCATATTGCTTCATTGCTGGCTGGCTTCATTTTTCTATCACATTATACACTGCTCGTTTCCATGGTTACATACCGCCCTGCAGCAATCCATCAGTGGTGGTCGTGCTTGCACACTATAGGAAAAAAGGGCCAGCCTCTCTGGTGGCCGCGACCATGGGAGCGCACATTAGGCTAGTGCTTTTTCCTATATTGTGCAAGCACGACCACCACTGATGGATTGCAGGGTGGTCTGTAACCATGGAAAGGAGCAGTGTATAATGTGATGGAAAAATGAATACAGCCAGCAAAGGAGGCAATATGAATCATAACAATACATTAGTAAGTGCCTTGTATTAAGTTTCTCTACATGATAAATGCCACTTACCGAAGAGAGACAAGCCTTTAACATAAAAATGGCCATGTTACAATTAGTGTATTATTTTCCCCCATTTGGGGTCATTTATCAAATTGGTGAAAAAGTAGAACTGGCTTAGTTGCCCATGGCAACCAGATTCCACCTTTCATTTGCCAAAGAAGCGGTGCAAAATGAAAGGTGATACCAAGCCAGTTCTACTTTACACTAGTTTGATAAATGACCCCCAATTGTGCCCATGGGAGATTACAGTAACCCGGCTCCACATGGAGCTGTATGTACTCAGTTTGCCTTAATAAACACGGCTCGGCAGAAACCTAACATGTCCGGATATTTCATTCAGGTGACCGATATTACAAGATTTTATCCACATCAGGGCAGATTTACTCACACCGTCTCATACTTAGACAGAGTAAGGCTACTGTCACAGGTTTTTTTCTGGGGTAATGGAAGCAAATGGGAAATATTAAATGAAGGACAAACATGCATTTTTTGTGGTGATGTTTTTTTCAACTTTGAGGCTTTTTTTTCAAGTCACAACTAGTGTTTTTCCCCTCAATAACTGGCATTTTTCTCCAATAAGCCTATTTTTTTTTAGCCTACAAAAAAAAAAAAAAACATTTTTATGGAGTTTATTTTTAAAAAAAAAATTTACGTCTATATGGAAAATGCACATGCATCAAACCTATAAATGCCCCCATGCATCCAGGATATGCCAAAAAGAGGGTCCTTTTGGCATACATCGGACTGGTGTGCACCTGACAGCAGAAATGTGAAAAGGGCCCATTTCATACAATGCATTAACACTTGTATCGCCACATGATAAAGTCATCTCACCAACATGCAATGTGTAAGGCCAGCTACAAATGATAGAATAAAGCAAACCGACTCTGCTACTAGTAAAGTAATGACCCCTTCACCCTGGCTGACTAGGCAATTATTGGGAACGAGCTGTTCGTTCCCAATAATTGCCCAATTGTGAACAGACATGAGAGCTACATTTATATGTAGCCCTCACATCTGCGCCACAGATACTACATAACTGGTGGGAGTCGAACTCCCACCAATCTGATGGCCTATTCTGAGGACAACCTCCAATGTTAAAATCCTGGACAAACCCTTTAAGAAGCTTGCACTCTTTTGCGTTCACTTAGGTAACCATCTTGTTACAGCACACAATGCGGTGGCAGCACTACCAACCTTAGCGGCTTACTGAGGTTTCTTGTTTACCGGGCTGCCACATTATATTTTATGTGCTATGTTAAGAAAATATTCCTTTCCTGCTGCTAGAGAGGAATGTATTTGGTTTCTGAAGCCTTTACAGCAGACTATAAATCAGCTTTACTGCACTGCTGCTTAGTGGCAGAAACTTCTAAGGATCATTTAATGCTATACATGTGAGATGTGGAAATTTATTGAGGAATGAGGTTTCTGTGAAGGCACTAAGGATTTTATCAGTTTCCTCTCTCGCTTTATGCATTAGTTACATTCTTGGAATACAGTGATTGGACTATTGTGTCGTCAAAGGATGAAGAAATGAAGAACTGATGTTCTGTGAAGACAATAAATGCCCATGTGCAATAAACCAAAACTGAAGGAAATAGGTCCCATTTACAACAAGCATGTCAAGAGATTTACCTATACCAGCCGTTATGTCACATCTTATTTCTTCACAATAGAATACGGGAGCTGTAACATTATAATATGCTTCATTAATGCGGTCTGCTGCTTTTTCATTTGTCTGCTGTATAATGTCTGTGCAGCAGGACATGAGTTGTGAACAGCCTGCTGCTGAGGCTACTTTCACACTATCCGTTCAGGGCTCTCACAAGCGGTCCAAACCGGATCAGTTTTGCCCTAACGCATTCTGAATGGAAAAGGATCTGCTCGGAATGCATCAGTTTGCCTCCATTCCGCTTTAGTGTCCATCTGACGAAACTGAGCGAAAAGGATCCGTTCCGACACACAATGCAAGTCACTGGGGACGGATCCGTTTTCTATGACAATAGAAAACTGATCAGTCTCTAAATGACTTTCAATGGTGTTCAAGACGGATCCGTCTTGGCTATGTTAAAGATAACACAAACTGGTGCATTCTGAACGGATGCATGCGGCTGTTTTATCTGAACGAGTCCGTCAGTGCAGATCCATAACAAACGCGAGTGTGAAAGTAGCCTAATATTCAGCTCCTATGCATTATAAATGCTACACCTAGAGGTCTCGCACTGAATATAGGATCCCAACAGAGAAACTCAGTCGCCATTTCCTGCTACAGGAAGATAGAGGTACAGTGTGTCCCTGCTGCCTGTACAATGGAGAAGCAGGTATGTCATGAACCATCAAAAGGGGACTTCATACAGCACCATACCGTGTTTCTGTGAAAATAAGACAGGGTCTTTTTTTCCCGAAAAGAGGGATAGGGCTTATTTTGGCTCCATGAACATTTTTTATATAGACACATGCCAACTACAGAACAGTCCCTAGACAGTGTTTATATTAAACATGACTATAACCCCCCTCATCCATAGGAATGCACCCATATACTGCAGTACATGTGTGCATTCCTAGGTCATAGTCATATTTGCCACACATTTTTTCATTCTGGAACCAGATATTGCCCCTGAGCTGTCCATACCCAAGGGACCTAGGCAGCAATCTACAGTACCAGGGAGAGCAGATACGGCACGGGAGAGATGAAGGGAGCTCCTCCAGGCAGCAGAGAGGAGATGCTCCTTCTGCCTCCTTCATGTAAGTAAGAACGTGCAGGCTGGCGGCAGTACAGGGCATACAGAGAAGCCGCCAGCCCTCCCAACGTGAAAGTGAACGGAAGCGCAGGCTGCCAGCAAAATTTAGCATTTAGTGAAGCCGCCAGCCCGCCAGTCAGGTGCTACGATGAACGCGCGGGCTGGCGGCTTCACTGAAGCCTGCACTGCCCGCCCACAGTTTCATGGCAGCTCAGGAGCCATTAGCGAGTGCTCCTGAGCTGCTGCAGCCCACACATTTCCTTTATATAAATTAAAATAAGTCTGTATCTAGGGCTTATATTTTAAGCCTACTCCAAAAATCCTGCAATAGCGCTAGGGCTTATTATCGGGGTAGGGCTTATTTTCAGGGAAACGCGATATTAAAGAGAACCTGTCGCCAATACAGTGCAGTCTGCAGGCAGCATGTTCTAGAGCAGGAGGAGCTGAGTTTTGTGGGTAAAAGATTCAGTCCGCAAAATATGGATGCCATACGTGTAACGTCCGAAGTTTTGTGGACCCACTGACTTCTGCATTTGTGGCCAGGAGTAGGACATGTTCTTTACTTTGCAGAGCAGAGATAGATGTATCTATATATAATCTCTCTCTATCTACACTCTTAGATATGCAAGTGTGTATACAGAGATAGTTGTCAGTCACTGATAACACCTCCCCCATGAACTGATAGCTGTACACAGGGGAGTAGTTATCAGCGATAGCATTCTCTGTGTAAGTGTGTATACAGAGATAACAGTCAGTCACTGTTAGTTATACACAGGGCAGGTGTCAGTGACTGATCGTATTCTCTGTGTAAGGGCCCTTGCACACGACTGTATGCCCTCCGAGACATACGGTCCGTGAGTAGGCCATATGTCCCGGAGCAGCACCGATTGTGTGTCGGGGAGTGCACTCGCACTCATAAGATCATATGAGTGCAGGACTATAGTCCTGTGGGCAGCCCTATGTGCACAGTATCATTGTAATCTTTTAGGCTACTTTCACCAAACATACTGCTATGAAGAAGGACATGGTGTGTCCAGGAAATGCGTAAGCATTGGTTGGACTGTCTTTTGGCTGGTTATGGATTTATGTCCGAATAAAGCCCCAATTTTAGGATCCTTAAGACGCTGGACACTTAGCATGGTGTGGTTCACAAGCAGAGTTGGAGCAGCAGACTCCTTGGGGCATATGGGTTACCCGACTAAACAATATTCGTCACACAATTGCACTGAAATTAATGCAGTCGATTAAACTGTTCATTTCCATTCCTTTTTTAGTCAAACGCTGTATGGAAATTATTTAATAACTAATCCACAGTGAAATGTTACCAAGATATGAATTCAAAGGCCCTTAAAAGGACGACGAACAAATAATGGCAAGGGTAATGTAAAAGCATATGCAGCCGTGACGTTTCCTGCATCTTCATCCAATGCACTACAGTAGGGTAATAGTTAACACAATTAATGAATGCACAATGGTAGTAAAGTCATCTCAGCAGACAATGTAATTAACCAAAATGTCAAACTATCTATGGGGAAGTTATAAACACAGCTGTCAGCAGCAGACTAAAGTACATGAGGATGTCATTATAAAATGCTTCATGAAGATATTGGAGCACTACACATGCCATGTTACAGCAGAGTCCTGATCTTTGGGACTGAACCTTCAATGGAATAAGACTGACAAATGTAATATAGATAGCTCAGCTCCCAGGAACCAAACTGAAGAATGATGTAGAATTCATTATAATAAACTATTATCTGTAAATTGTAAGGCAAGTCGCAGCCACACAGCCAGGTCCTGTTTTACTATGGAAACCAAATGCAATCTTTTCATATCCTGGTATAGAAGTCCTTGCCACAATAGTGATGCAGTCAGTCATAGCAATGCCAGGACATAGCACCAAGCTTTAGTCACAAGGCCAGTATCCTCACCTCTTTGTTTTAAACTCTCATTCAAACCTGCAAAGGTTTAATAGTTTGGACATTTTCAGATGCAGCGTTGCCTGTTAGGTTTATTTTTTATATGCAAAATTGGGAGGGGGGGGGTTGAATTTTTACATTTTTTTTAAAACGATCTTTACAATTTTATGTACAGTAATTTTTTGTCCCCTCATGGGACTTAAACATGCAATCTTATCACTTGTCCCATAGACCACAATACAATATTACTGTGGTCTATGGGATTCTGAGAGGCTGCCTGAGAAGACATGCCTCAGGCACAGCTTTTCAGGCAGTTAGCCATGACAGGCCTGGGAACTCTCTCAAGGCCCAAGACAGTCATGGTAACCAATCGGAGCCCTGCAGCTTTGGAGCAGGGGCTACGATCGAAGGACAGAGGAGAGCCCCTGACCTCTGTCTAACTCCTCAGATGCCTCCGTTAATAAAGATCAAGGCATCTGAGGAAGGGGGGGGGGGGGGGGGGTGAATGACTGGGATCACCGATCCCAGTCATTATTGGTTGGGTGCTTGGCCTACAGCTATTTCTTCCGATTCTCTCCCAGCTTCTCCATACACATACACGTTCTGTTTGGCCAAATGGATGTGTATTCAATGGGGATAGTGAAGAAAGCCGCTGTCAGTCACCTCAGGAGAACAAAAGGATAGACCAAAAATATTCACTTCACCCGATCCTTCTGTCCCCTTACATCATCTGTTGGGGGAGGGTTGTGAGCTCCCTAAACACATCAGTCTCATCGTTCTCATCAGGTTCGGCCGACGGTACAATAATGTGTATAGAGGCCTTTAGTCTCTACCAGTTCGTCAGTAGCTCATCTCTAAAAAAAATAAAAATAAAGGATCAGATATGTGGAAATCATGAATGGGCTCTCTCTTTCGGGAGGCCCTCGAACACATTAGATCAGCAGCAGTTCCTGCCTAAACCAATTTTGAGCTAATGTGTATAGCCAGCTTAGGTTTCAACAGCATGCAGAAAATTCAAATGACGGACATCACTGCAGACAGGTTTTTCTTCTGTTTTCTTGGATCTTTCCCTTCTAGGGTCAGTATTCCTTTGAGAAGCCTATTTCCAAAAGTCACAATTTGGGGGATTGGAGAGATTCTGGTACAAACACTCAGCAATACAAATCCTTTTATGACATCAGTTTTTGAAGTGCAAGATCTGTTAGAAGTGTTGATGTGACGCTGTCTGGCAGCTTCCTAGTCATGAAACAAGAGGAGAGAAGGCGAGAAATACCGCCAAAAGGAAACACCAGAGTTCACAAGTCATCTCAAATGTAATTTACTATAAGGCCTCTTTCACACGAATGATACGGATTGGCTCCAGATGCATTCAGTGAAACTCGCACTATTTTGCAAGCAAGTTCAGTCAGTTTTGTCTGCAACTGCGTTCAGTTTTTTTCTGCACGGGTGCAATGCATGATGAACTTAAGGTTTACAAACATCTCCTAGCAGTCATTAGTTAAAAACGCGTTTTTCACTGAAGCCCTATTCACTTCTATGGGGCCAGGGCTGCGTGAAAAACGCTGAATATAGAACATGCTGCGTTTTTTCACACAACGCAGAACTGATGCGTCACGTACACACCCATTGAAATGAATGGGTCCGGATTCAGTGCGTTCACGTCACGCATTGCACCTGCATGGAAAATTCGCTCGTGTGAAAGGGGCCTAATAGGTGCCACATAAGAAAAATGCTACATAATGCAGTATAAATATATGCCAAAGAAAAATCTATTGTGCATTGTAGGCTTGTCATTTGGTGTTTTAATTAAACGTTTACATGAAAAATTATTTTGACATGACCTTATATGCACAGTCTGCATAATCATATGAAATATAATTGTGAAAAATATGGAAATATGGTCACGGGGGGGGGGGGGGGGGGGTACATTATTGGCATGCTAGCCAGCCCAGTCTGCATCTTTCACATAAGCCAGATCATTGAATTACACGCAGACAGCGAAAACAGCAGCAGTGGGGGAAGGGAGCACCACTTACTACAGTACACAGAAGCTAGGCCTTAATTGAAGCCTCTGCCGAGGTGATACCGACACCGCTAGGATCATTTTTGCATGAATATTTTCTGCTTTTAAAGGCTCATGCACACGACCATTTCTTTTTCAGTGTGCAATCTGTTTGTTGTTTTTTTGACCCATTGATCTCTATGGTGCCATGGGACACTTTTTTGTGGTTCATCAACGTTACATTAAAGGTCTATTCTTGTCCACAATAATGGACGAGAATAGGTCATTTTGTGGAACGGAAAAATGGACCCGTATAAAACACTGAGGTGTGTATGGCCCTATAAAATGAATGGTTCAGTGTGCTTAATGCAAATGAAAGAAATGCCAGATCCAGAACATAACCAAAACCAATGGTCTGACCTCATTGACTATAATGGAGTACGTTGGGCTCCCATTAGGGAAACCAGCATTTTGTGCTGGTTTTTTTTTGACAGAAATTGCTACGGAGGTCCCTAACAAAGCCTACATTGCAGATATGAAGGAAGCCCAACTGGTTAGTTCAGTTTTCAAAATTAGCCCTGTATAATGTGAAGAATTGATTAAAAAAGGCAGAGTAAGGGCAGGGCTGTGCACATGGAGCCGGTTTGTTGGCACCTGGACTCCCTAAGGGTTTGTTCTGTTGTGGCGGGTACCGTGCGGATTATCACTTCACAAACGAACAAAGTTTGAGCTATACCATCAAAGTGTATGAGATTAGACAAGGAATCAGCCCGAACATATTCCTCCACCGTCCACTGTTATTACTTCGTAAGGCCTCATGCACGCGGCTCAGATGCGGAACACAACGGCCGTATTTTTTGCGGCTCGGGTGCGGACCCATTCACTTCAATGGGGCCACTAAAGATGCAGACAGCATTTAGTGTGCTGTCCGCATCCATTACCCTGTTCCGTGGCCACACAGGTGGCTTCCGTTTTTTGCAGATCCGCGGTTAGCCAACTGCAAAAAACGGACCGGTCGGGTGCATGAGGCCTAAAGCACATTTTCTAACTTTTTGTACACAGCAACCACCATGGGTTAAAAAAAAAAAAAAAAAAAAAAAAAAGGCTCATAAGTAGTGTCAAGCAAACTTGTATTTTAAGTTCAGCGTCCAAAGTTCGGGTTATTGAAGAATCTCGTTATGGATTCTACCACCAAGGACCATAACGGAAATCAGAATTCATAACGGGATTCTTCATAGTAGTAACATAGTACATAAGGCTGAAAAAAAGACATCTGTCCATCCAGTTCGGCCTGTTATCCTGCAAGTTGATCCGAACTTAAAAACACAAGTTTTCTCAACACTACTCATAAGTAGACAAATATGACTCACTACGATAATTTTTACTATACCTAGAAGGTCTGTATACATTGATCGCCATACTTAAAGGGGTTGTGCCATCCAGGAGAGGTCACGTTTTATGGGAGCATGACAAATGCCCTAGTGTAAAATCCTTCCTATTCTGCTACGGAGGTAAAGGACCCCAGACATAGGACACGACGTCTATTTAAACATGGATTACATGCTCACGGTGCTTGCAGCAACAATGAAGCGGACATTCCTAAGAAGCACTGACGAAGGACAAACTGTCACGCACATTTTGGGACTAGTCGCGGCAACAGACATTTTACATAAAGCCTGCAAAAAGAAACAAAATGCATGACTGACAAAGCTTTGAAGGCAAAATTGTAAACTTTAATGAAACAACCATTGTAATCAGGGCCTTCAAAGCACAGCCTGGAAATGGATCGCTTACAGTACAAAATGTCTACACAAAGTCTGAATATGGCCGATAACTAGTATCTAACAAGGCACACAAGGGATGAACAAAATACTAAAATGCATTACAATGGCCTAACAATAGGGACTTCAATGGAAAAGAAAAAGTAAAACGTTAGGCAGCAAATTTGTACATGCTTGGACTACCTGGCTGTACCCTGCACTAAGCCCTCATGCACATGGCCATGTTTTTCATCTGTGCACACTGACATACCACAGCTGGAGCGCCGGAGGTTAGCCATCAGTCCTATACTGTGAAACGGCTGTGGTGCCCATCTATGTGATGGAACCTTGCTACCCCACACCTATGTGTATGTGTGCACTTTTTTAGGGATTTGAATCAATAACATGATTGTTGAGATTGTAATGGCGAGTGCCATACGGATATTGTTTCCTTCTATTTGGACTTCCCACCAATCAGATATTGATGAACTATCCTGAGCAAAACTGATAAGTTTATGCCAAAACAGCAGGGATGGCCAACCTGCGACTCTCCAGCTGTTGCAAAACTACAACTCCCACCATGCCATGCTGTAGGCAGTGTGGTCATCTATAACAAAAAATGTCCACCTGCCCTTCCAATCTTCCCCCAATCAAAAGAGAAAGACAGATTGACCATGATTTACTCGATGATAAACGCGTAAACCTTTAAAATGAGGATTTTCTAACCATTACAATTACTAAGGGATATACTTGCCCCTACTACTATTCAAACATTGTGTGCCTTTTTTTATAGGCTGGGGAAGAGTGTGCAGTAATGCTGGTTACCCATACCTAGCCTTAAAAAAAAAAAAAAAAAAAAATTATATTATATATACGGTATATATTTTCACACTAGCGTTCTTGCTGGATTCGGCAGGGTTCAGCAAAAACATTTCCGTTACTGATAATACAACCATCTGCATCCGTTCAGAACGGATGCGTTTGCATTATCTGTAACATTGCCGAGACGGATCCGTCATGAACTCCATTGAAAGTCAATGGGGGACAGATCAGTTTTCTATTGTGCCAGACTTTCTTCGCATCCCAGGACGGAAAACAAACCGCAGCACGCTCTCTGGTAAGGTAACGGAACGCATTTTGGAGCATTCCATTCAGTTCAGTTTTGTCCCCTTTGACAAAACAGAAGTGTTTTTCCCCTGTATTGAGACCCGGAAAATGTTAACACTGGGTGTCAAGTAAATACCAGTCTAAACAATTCCCTTTAGTTGTACACTCCATAACAAAACCATTAAATTTAGAATGACATAAATCTAATTAAATTGTAATAAAATATATCAGTATTAGAAGAGCACAATCCGGTCTTACAATACAATGAACCACGGAGCCCTCACAGTCATTCTTAGGGACTTTTCACACCGTGGCGCTATTATACAGACGTGGACAAAATTGTTGGTACCCTTTGGTCAATGAAAGAAAAAGTCACAATGGTCACAGAAATAACTTTAATCTGACAAAAGTAATAATAAATTAAAATTCTATAAATGTTAACCAATGAAAGTCAGACATTGTTTTTCAACCATGCTTCAACAGAATTATGTAAAAAAATAAACTCATGAAACAGGCATGGACAAAAATGATGGTACCCCTAACTTAATATTTTGTTGCGCAACCTTTTGAGGCAATCACTGCAATCAAACGCTTCCTGTAACTGTCAATGAGACATCTGCACCTCTCAGCAGGTATTTTGGCCCACTCCTCATGAGCAAACTGCTCCAGTTGTGTCCGGTTTGAAGGGTGCCTTTTCCAGACTGCATGTTTCAGCTCCTTCCAAAGATGCTCAATAGGATTGAGGTCAGGGCTCATAGAAGGCCACTTTAGAATAGTCCAATTTTTTCCTCTTAGCCATTCTTGGGTGTTTTTAGCGGTGTGTTTTGGGTCATTGTCCTGTTGCAAGACCCATGACCTGCGACTGAGACCAAGCTTTCTGACACTGGCTAGTACATTTCTCTCTAGAATTCCTTGATAGTCTTGAGATTTCATTGTACCCTGCACAGATTCAAGACACCCTGTGCCAGACGCAGCAAAGCAGCCCCAGAACATAACAGAGCCTCCTCCATGTTTCACAGTAGGGACAGTGTTCTTTTCTTGATATGCTTCATTTTTTCGTCTGTGAACATACAGCTGATGTGCCTTGGCAAAAACTTCGATTTTTGTCTCATCTGTCCACAGGACATTCTCCCAGAAGCTTTGTGGCTTGTCAACATGTAGTTTGGCATATTCCAGTCTTGCTTTTTTATGATTCGTTTTCAACAATGGTGTCCTCCTTGGTCGTCTCCCATGTAGTCCACTTTGGCTCAAACAACGACGGATGGTGCGATCTGACACTGATGTTCCTTGAGCATGAAGTTCACCTTGAATCTCTTTAGAAGTCTTTCTAGGCTCTTTTGTTACCATTCGGATTATCCGTCTCTTAGATTTGTCATCAATTTTCCTCCTGCGGCCACGTCCAGGGAGGTTGGCTACAGTCCCATGGATCTTAAACTTATGAATAATATGTGCAACTGTACTCACAGGAACATCTAGTTGCTTGGAGATGGTCTTATAGCCTTTACCTTTAACATGCTTGTCTATAATTTTCTTTCTGATCTCTTGAGACAGCTCTTTCCTTTGCTTCCTCTGGTCCATGTCGAGTGTGGTACACACCATATCACCAAACAACACAGTGATTACCTGGAGCCATATATATAGGCCCAATGGCTGATTACAAGGTTGTAGACACCTGTGATGCTAATTAGTGGACACACCTTGAATTAACATGTCCCTTTGGTCACATTATGTTCTGTGTTTTCTAGGGGTACCATCATTTTTGTCCATGCCTGTTTCATGAGTTTATTTTTTTACATAATTCTGTTGAAGCATGGTTGAAAAACAATGTCTGACTTTCATTGGTTAACATTTATAGAATTTTAATTTATTATTACTTTTGTCAGATTAAAGTTATTTCTGTGACCATTGTGACTTTTTCTTTCATTGACCAAAGGGTACCAACAATTTTGTCCACGTCTGTATGTCTTTTATTACAGTGTCATATCAAATAGTTCCAATATGTAGACTTATTATCGGTGTTAATAATGTCAGTTACAGATAATTTGCAGTTCTGCCCCTAATGTAGTAAATAAATACTTTCACACTGCAGTGCTGCTCACTGCTCCCAATAGTTTTCAGGTACACCTACTGTTTCCAACACATCTCATGACGGGCACAGGTCACATCTGTGCTGCATTTTAGATGCAGAAAAAATAAAAAAATAAAAAAAAGCCTAGAAAGTATGCAGTTTTTGCAACATATCTGCAATTATGGTGCATTTTCTTCCAGCAAAACCAAACACACGGCAGACTTAGGCCTCTTTCACACGAACAATACGGATTGGCTCCAGATGCGTTCAGTGAAACTCACTCCATTTTGCAAGCAAGTTCAGTTGTTGAAAACTTGCTCGTGTGAAAGGGGCCCATGTTGTAATTAACGCAATTCATTTGTGTTGTGTGCTTTGCTGCACCATAAATGCAGGTATGTGGTTGTATATATTTGATGCGTCTAGTTCATGTCTGCGTTGGTGGCCCGTTCAGTGTCTTTATTGTACATTCTGCAAACAAAAAAAAAATTAGAGAGTTTCAGTTATGTGCCAAATACAGCACTTCATTATTTCCTCTAATGGATCAGAAAACCAGAAATAAACTAGCGGTGATGTGAACGTGGCCTTAATCTGCAGTGCTGGATTTTCTTTCAATTGTCGTTGGGTTACCGACTTCTGGGACAAGCAAGTCCCAGAGCAGGAAGCCAACTGTGAGGGCTCATTCAGACGACTGTATGTGTTTTGAAGTCTGCAAATTACAGATCTGCAAAACACACAGATACTGGCTGCATGCGTTCTGCATTTTGCCAGCCTTTATGATAGAAATGCCTATTCTTGTCCGCAATTGTGGACAAGAATTGGACGCGCGCCATCATTTTAGCAGGGCCGTGGAACAGAAGTACAGAACGCCATGTTCTGTCCACATATGAATGGGTCCACAAAATTGCGGGATGGTTTCGGACACATAAATTCGGTCGTCTGAATGAGCCCCGAGACTACTTTTATTAACGGGAACAAGAGGTCACCTTGGCCACAACCCCAACATTCATACATAGTACAAGAGATGGTTCACGAGGTTTTGTAGGCTTGCAGAACACCTACAGCAGCTTCATTCCTGCAGCTGATCACATAAGCAGAGCAGGAATGACTACACCGTTCAAAGTCTTACACACAAATTGAAAAGCTTTCGGGTGATAGGTTCTTCAAATTAAGAGATTATTTCATATTCTCCTGGTGCTAGGTAGTGGTGCAGTGACAGAGCCTTTGATGTAGAGAACTGGATTTAAGTCCTACTGTCTGCTTCCTTTGTAACTTTAGGCAAATCTATCTTTATCCGCGCATTTCAAGCAATATAAAGATGCAAAGCTTCTGGAAGTCTGATGATATGGCGAAAAAATAAAGTCTCATTCACATAGATTGATTTTAATGAAGACACCAAAAAGGAAAAAACACGTCTATCAGCTTAACCTGTGCGCCGTCTGTCAAGTTTTTTTTTTGTTTTACAGCAAAATATGAAAATACTTTAAAAAACGAAAAACCATAACCATTTAGTCAGGGATATCAAGACATCAGTCATATCTCTATTCAAATATGAAGCACGTTTGGCTATATCAGGAATTAAAATGATACCAGCCCTAGCAAAGCAAGGCCTCCAACCAAAGGAATGTTGTATGGATGACCACTCAATTTTCTACCATTGAATGCCATTGTTATTGATATCAGATGCATTATCCCAGTAGTCAGCCTAGAGCCGGTTATACACATCAGATGTATATTGGCCAAAACAGCGATTTCTTTTAATATGTGTGGGGCCTCCCAACTTTTTCCTGATGGCAGGTTTCAGTATTATCTGGTAAAGATCCAGCATTATATTGTAAGGTAAAATTGGAAGAACAGCTCATAAGTAGATGTCTATGTGCACTGCTATATAGGCTTGGCCAAATGGGCCAGGACAGATACGTGACACACATGCCAACGGGTGGTGAACTTTTTAACAATATTAAAGGGGTTCTGCAGTCAGTATATATTGAAGACCCATCATCAGTATAGCTCATTAAAGGGGTTATCCCATCTTAGACAATGGGGGCATATTGATAGGTGCAGGTCCCACCAGCCCTCTATTCATTTCTATGGAGCCGCTGAAAATAGCGCTCAGACATTTCCGTTGGCCCCATAGAAATGAATAGGAGCGGTGGCCATGCATGCGCGGTGTGCTCTTATTCACTTCAATGGGAGAGGCGGGGAGTTGCGCCTGGTGGTGGATGGACCCCTGGAAACCCAGGTTCCTCCAGCCTCAACTCCCCCGGTTTCGTTCTCCTTGTAGGTGCACCTATCAATGGGGGCATATCCTAGCGATATGCCCCCATTGTCTAAGAAAGGATAACCCCTTTAATATCTGATTTGGGGGGGGGGGGGGCGACTCCCAGAACTCCTGCCAATCAGCTGTGAGCACCATTTCCTCTTGAAGCTTACACTACACTTAGTTTAGGAAGTCTCGGCAGTGCAGTGCAATTATAAGGGCTCGCCCCATTCACTTGAACGGAACAAGCACTTGTAAATACACTGCGCAGCTGCTCCAAGCGATACAGCAAGGAGTGTAATCTTGAAAAGGAAGTAGTGGCAATGCGAGCGTCACCTCGTCATCAAACAGCTGAGGATAGGTTATCAATATGTACTGGCTGCACAACCCCTTTAAATGCTCAAGACAGCATTGGGTTACATTCACATCTGTCTTCCTGCTCTAGGTTTTTGCCAGGGGGCCTGGTATTTAACCAGACAAAAAAGTGCAGCATGCCCCTAATGGCTCCTCCAACAGACTTGATCACCGCCTAATAAACCCCCTGCTTGTCATACATAATGCTCCACATGGTCAGGGCTCCTTGTGGTCAAAGTACTGTTGACCTGAACCAGGTCCAAAAATGCTAGCAGCATTCTGTCAGCACAGCAAGTTCAAGGATGCAAAAAGAAATCCCGAAATTTTGATCCTCTAGTCAAGAAAGAAAGAAAAAAAAAAAAAAAAAAAAAAATTACAATAGCCAAGCAAACAAACAGTGATTTTCCCCAGATATTCCACACGAATATATTGCATTTTTTGTAGGGGACATCACTGCATATTTGGATGCTGTCATTTATTTATTATTATTTTTCTCCTTCACTCTAAGGCCTCTTTCAGACGGGCGTTGCGGGAAAAGGTGGATGCGTTGCGGGAACATGCGCGATTTTTCCTTGCGAGTGCAAAACATTGTAATGCGTTTTGCACTCCCGTGAGAAAAATCGGCATGTTTTGTACCAAAACTGCTTCACACGGGCTTGGGATCGGTGTTCTGTAGATTATAAGGGAAAATAATAGCATTCTGAATACAGAATACATAGTACAATAGCACTGGAGGGGTTAAAAAAATAAAAAAAAATTTAACTCACCTTAATCCACTTGATCGCGCAGCCCGGCTTCTGTCTTTTTTGCTGTGTGCAGGAAAAGGACCTGTGGTGACATCACTCCGGTCATCACATGATCCATCACCATGGTAAAAGATCATGTGACGGACCATGTGATGACCGGAGTGACGTCACCACAGGTCCTTTTCCTGCACACAGCAAAAAAGACAGAAGAGAAGCCAGGCTTCATTTTTTTAACCCCTCCAGCGCTATTGTACTATGCATTCTGTATTTAGAATGCTATTATTTTCCATTATAACCATGTTATAAGGGAAAATAATGATCGGGTCTCCATCCGCTTGCGATTTTCACGCAGCCCCATTCACTTCTATGGGGCCTGCGTTGCGTGAAAAAAAACGCACAAAATAGAGCTTGCTGCGATTTTCACGCAACGCACAAGTGATGCGTGAAAATCACTGCTCATGTGAACAGCCCCATAGAAATGAATGGTTCCCAATTCAGTGCGGGTGCAATGCGTTCAACTCACGCATCGCATCCTCACGGAATACTCGCCCGTGTGAAAGGGGCCCAAGAGCCAATTCAAGTTTTTCAGCTGTGAAAACCGTTAGAAGAAACCAACAGAAAGCTATATTTTATCGGCAATTGCAAGCTTCTAAGCACACTGGAAATAAATAATACATCCACTTGCGTGGCATTTTACACCATACAAATCTCTGAGGGAAAATGCTTCTAAAACAATGTGTTTTATTAGGGCAGCAATGCTGAGAAATCCACAGCACTCGTCCAATTCAGTCAATGGCGTTTTATTTTGTAGTTAGGCAGCGTACATAGCGACGTTTCGATCGTTCGGTCTTTATCAAGCAATCTAAGCGACCTTAGGGTCGAAAGGTTGCCATTTATGCTGCCCAACTACTAAATAAAACACCATTGACCGAACTGGATGAGTGCTGCGGATTTCTCTAAATTGCTTTTTCTACTGGGATCCCGAGCCAGGATCCCCCACCTCAATGCCCTGGATGCATACCAGGAGACTTGAACATTGAATATGGATTTATCTCACTAAGGCCGCATGCACACGACCATGGTGTGTCCGCAAAATACAGATAGCGTCCGATGCGTGTTCCGCAATTTGCGGAATGGCACGGACAGCCTTTACACATAACTGCCTATTCTTGTCCACAAAGCGCGGACAAGAATAGGACATGTTATATATTTTTTTGTGGGGCCACGGAACGGAGCAATGGATGCGGACAGCACATGAAGTGCTGTCTGCATCTATTGTGGCCCCATTGAAGTGAATGGGTCCACATCCGAGCCGCCAAAACAGTGGCTCTGATGCGGACCAAAACAACGGCCGTGTGCATGAGGCCTGAGGGGCTTGGAGTGCTGCTTAGCTTCCTTTTGCATCTGTTTTATTAGTGCAGTTACTTTTAGGATATATGGACAAGGGCAGATTGGTTACAGAAATTTCTGCTACTGAAAATGGAAGCACATGGACTTCCGCAAACTCCTCTCGGGTGAATGGATAAGAGCTTGTTCACATGTAGATTTGTTGAAAAATTGACTGTTTATCATCATCAATATCATGATCCAGCTTTGAGATCAAACACGTTTGCCGGTGTGAAAGTAGCCTTAAACTGTCAGTTTTAGCATGCGCATGTCAAGTTTTTTATCCATTTCCTATCTGTCTGTCATCTGATCACCATACGTTTTTGATGGTTAAAAGAATACATGACTTTCATTAGCTCCCCCCCCCCCCCTCCCAACTCCTTGAAAACACCCACTGGATGGTCATGTGATTTCCCAGGTCCCCTTTTTTTCTGGCTTCTATAGCACAGAAGGGGGGGGGGGGGGATTTCCTTGCCTTTCCCCATCTGTTTTAACGACAAATGCCTTTCGGTAGAACGGCCGTTAACGTCCATAAATGTACAGCGCAAGTTGGGTCTTCACAGCCAACACGTCTACCCCAAACTCAATGTGACCAAAATAAACCCCATCTGAGGGGTTAACTGTGTCTGCGATCAGCATTCGCCAATCGCAGACATTAGCCCAGAGTGTCTGCTGTATGAAACAGCAGAAACCTAGCAGCTATGGAGACCACATGTATAAAAATAATTTAAGGTTAGTTTTAGGCGAGAGTGCCCATGCCAGGAAACTATTTCCCAGATTGAACTCTGCTCCTGTGACAGGACCTCACTGCATTATAATATAAATGCTGTGTGTCTCTGCCTGACATCGGATGTAATGAACTGTACTCACATAATGCCATCATTACAGCCGGCATCGGGCAGAGACGCACAGCATTATAAATCATTAGAATGTCGTGAGGTCCTGGCAGACTTCAGGAGGGGAAATATGCTCCTACACAGTTTCCTTTTTTTACACAAGTGAATACACTTGTCTGAAACTGGCCTAAAAGTTATTTTCTGTATTAATATTCAGATTATACTGCTGCATTGAAGGGGTTATCTAATCCTTAAAAAAGACCCCCATGCTGAATATATTTACCTGGGTTCCCGCACCCTACGCCGCTCCTGGTCGCCGCACACCGCCGCTTTTCCTCGTGCCCAGATGAAAACATCCGGCGTCGGGTGGAGGGGGTTAAGATAGGATGCCTTTATTGTCACTGTACAATACAATGTAATACAATGAAATGTTGTTTGGAGCAATCCTAGATGGATGATGATCAGCCAATGGCAGGTGGGGACAGAGATGAGCCTCCCCAGAATTGCGGGTGATGCTAGGGAGGCTTGTCCCCATCTGCCATTGGTTGCTTCCCCCCCCCCCACACCCTTCCTGGATGTTTTTTTTTTATCCGTGCACAGGGAGAAGCGGCGGTGCGGCGACCAGGAGCAGGTGCAGGAAGTGGGGACCCGGGAAAGTATATTCAGCATGAGGGGCCTGGCCCTTTTACACCCAAATAAGCGTTCGTTCCTGTTCACTGCCCAGTGTAAACATGTCCAGAGATAATTTGCTTGTTTATCGCTCATCGCATAACTTAGGATAACATAAGAATAGTTTGCCGGCAGCACACCCCTTCAAGTAAACAGGGGACGTGCTGCCAATAGTAATGGAAAGTATCTAAGAGGAGGGAGTGAACGTTCGCTTGTATAAAACCCCATCGATAATTGCAACATAAGAGCCTGGGTTTAGATCTCCAGATTTTCAGATGCAGTTTGTGAAGCCAAAAACACATCATAAACGGAGAAGTATAAAGTAAAGACTAAGTGGTCTCCTCTTTTTGGCTTCAAAAGTTGCATCTAAAAACCTGAATGTGTAAACTTGGCCTGAATGGAGTAAATGATCAACTTTCTATACCGTTGATAGATGTTCATTACAAGCAATTTATCTGCCCGTGTACAAGGTATTAGACGCAGCAGATTTGCAGAAGAAACTCCGCTGTCCCCTTCGTAGAAATCCATGCACAAGCAGCAGCAGAAACAACCCCATTCAGAATGTGATGGGCTTTGAATGAATGACATTTCTGCAGTGAATCTGGAACTTGTGAGCATCCTCTTTGCTACCTGCACACGTTGCAGATTAGGTGCTTTTTTTTCTTTTTTTTAGTAATACAGGAACAATTTGGCAATAAGGGCTCATGCACACGACCATGGTTTTTTTGTCCGATCCGAACTGCATTTTTTGGGACATCGGACAGGGACCCATTCACTTTAATGGGGTAGCAAAAGATGGAGAGAAAACCTACGTGCTGTCTGCATCTGTATGTCCATTTTGCAGACTCGCCCAAAAAAAAAAAAAAAAAAAAAAAAGGCATTTCAGTATTTACTTCCATTGACAATGGGTGGCAATCTCTACGCGACTTAAGGAGCAGAGTCAGTGATCGTGCCAATAAACGGGAATGAACAGTTATTTGGACACTTATTTCCGATAAGCAGCCCATGAACACATGACTGTTTAAGGGTGCGTTCATACCACCGTTATTTATTAATGTATAATGTGCCGGCAGATGAAATTGTTTATGTGACACATAACATTGTGTGGGTGTCGGCACCACATAGTCCTGTGTAAACCTGCCGACAAATGATCACAACGATTGTTCCTCCTGATACAAGAGCGATTGTTGCTGTTAGTGAGCGAGCAATGACTGGGAATGAACAATGCTGATCGATGCTCATTCCTGATCATTACTTGCTCTATCAACCCTTGTAAAAGGACCCAAAAAAATCTATAGTTTAAATCTGCAACAAGAACATGCAGAAATCGTGACATTTCCACACTAGAACATGCAATCCATTAAGATTTTCCTGAGAATGCACTCCATTCAGTTGAACTGTTCTGTACTTCTGTATAATCCGCAAGTCGGCCTTGTGAGGGTCCTCGTATCTATATTGTGTGCCGCCGCCACCCCCCCTTATGTATTTACCATATGTGAACAGCACCTAATGGAAGGATAAATGCTT
The DNA here is from genome assembly GCF_014858855.1 of Bufo gargarizans. NCBI lineage: Eukaryota > Metazoa > Chordata > Amphibia > Anura > Bufonidae > Bufo > Bufo gargarizans. Next base: position 192,735,848 of record NC_058081.1, on the reverse strand, counting down.
AGTATAAACAGGCCATGAGATGTCACATAGAAAAGCTTCACTTAAGAACGGTTTAATTACCATTCACAGGCCGGTTGGGGGATCCTTCTATTTGCAAGAGGCTTAGGAAAGATTCATGATAACAAGCCATGGTGTCCAATCATGGTGTAAAAAGGTCACATCAGAATTCATTAGCCCTCCTCAACATTCACCCATTAAGCTCTTAACACCGTCCAGTTACGATACAGATGGCAAATGTGAATGAGAGTAGAAGTACCACAAATGTCCCAGAACATCACATTTCTCATGCACTGGTGATCTGTGCGTCATAGACGATGCAGATGAGGCGACATCTTGTACATGCCATCAGCACGGGAAGATTCTGAGGTAAATCTGCTGCAAGGGTCCAGATAAGCAGAGGCTGGTTTTTTCTCTCCCTTTGTATCCTGAGGAGGAACCAAAAACCACAGGAACTAAGGCAGACAGCCGTGTGCACAGTGCGGTAATGGCACAAATCCATTCCATCACAAAATACCGCGCTATAGCTACATTGATTCTTCAGCAATGACATTCATTCTGGCCCCTTCACCTTAATGAGCTGCGGAAGCCAAAGTATGTCTGGTCTATAGCCATACTAGCGCAGGACGGGACAATGACCTTCCTGAAAGGACCCGGAACACAAGACTGGCTCACTTCATGAAGTCAAGAAATATAGGATATCTAGTTAACAGTCAGAAGGGTGTATATCCATAATGGGGCACCATTATCAATGTGTGTATGCTAGCTTCCCAGCCACGCGCCATGCTTATGAAGCCCTACCTCCACTTCTACCCAAGCTGGACTGATTTTTCTTCAAGCTTCCGATTAGAAAAGGGTCAGGGGAAAAAAAAAAAAAAAAAAAAAGCCAGGTCTTCTATAGTATTGTCTTCAGTTATATAGAAGCCGCCAGCCAGAAGTACAGGGAGAAGACTGACGTCACTGATAAGACACTGAGGTGAAGGAATGTAAACCAGATGCATCGTTTCCATAGAAACCCTTCATTTGCACTATCGCAGGCCGGACACTGGCACTACACGTAGAGCTCCATGCACAGCCTCACCTAAAATATCCGGCCTGTATCACATGTTAATGAATTTGTATCATGTACAGCAATCCAGGTCACAAATACAACTGCTTATCAAACATATAAAAGGAAATACTATACATCACTACACAGTAACCCTCAGTGCCAGACCTGAAACTGACTGAGGTAAACACCCCAAAACAACTTATACTGGAGGGACTCCTGGGGTCCTTACCAGATCTCCTGAACAGAACATCTACGATTTAGGCCTCTTTCACACTTGCGTTTTCCGGATCCGGCGTGCACCAGAGAGACGTCAGAGCGCCCCATGCGCATGGATGACGTGCCATGTGATCACGTCATCCATGCGCATGGGGCGCCCTGTATGCTGCTCCCCCCTACACTTTACCATGGCTGCCAGGACTTTAGCGTCCCGGCAGCCATGGTAACCATTCAGAAAAAGCAATGCCCGGAAACAACGTTTAGCTTAAGGCCGGATCCGGATCAATGCCTTTCAATGGGCATTAATTCCGGATCCAGCCTTGCGGCAAATCTTCAGGATTTTTGGCCAGAGCAAAAAGCGCAGCATGCTGCGTTATTTTCTCCGGCCAAAAAACGTTCCGTTCCGGAACTGAAGACATCCTGATGCATCCTGAACGGATTTCACTCCATTCAGAATGCATTAGGATAAAACTGATCAGGATTCTTCCGGCATAGAGCCCCGACGACTGAACCCGGAAGAAAAGAACGCAGGTGTGAAAGAGCCCTTACGCTTCACAGTTGAGATACATACTGCTACATCAGACGTATATATTAAGGGTACTTTCACATTTGCGGCAGAGGATTCCGGCAGGCAGTTCCGTCATCGGACACAAACATGGCATTTGTCAGACTGATCCGGATGTGTCTGACAAATGCATTGAAATACCAGATCCGTCTCTCCAGTGTCATCCGGAAAAACGGATCTGGTATTTATTTAAAATTTTTTTGCATTTTTAAAAAGGTCTGCGCATGCACAGACCAAAAAGACAGATCCGTTTTGCCGGAACACTTAATGCCGGATCTGGCAAGTGATCAGTATTTTTGGCCGGAGATAAAACTGCGGCATGCTGCAGTATTATCTCTATCCAAAAAACGTAAAAGGGACTGAACTGATGCATTCTGAATGGAGAGCATTCTGTTCAGGATGCATTAGGATAAAACGTATCCATTATTCCCCCCCCCCCCCCCCCCCGGTATTGAGCTCCTGTGACAGAACTCAATAATGGAAAACAAAAACGCTAGTGTGGAAGTACCCCAAGGCAAAAGTTACGCAACAAAAGTCCCCAAACTCCAGAGTAAGGCTCCATTCACACGTCCGCAATGTGTTTTGCGGATACACGGATCCGCAAAACACGGAAAGCGGCAATGTGCATTCCGCATTTTGCAGACCGCACATTGCCGGCACTAATAGAATATGCCTGTTATTGTCCTCAATTGCGGACAAGAATAGGACATGTTCTATTTTTTTGCGGAAGTGCAGATCCGCAAATGTGGATGCGGACAGCACATTCCGGCCCCATTGAAAGTGAATAGGGTCTGCGGACGTGTGAATGGACCCTAACTGTTAGACAGGACTGGTCACCTTTCCAGACTTGCGTTCCCCATGTAATAACAATTCTGGAGCATTTATTCTTAGGACTATGTTGTGCCATTCCGTTAATTTTTCTAGAAGTTTATGGTTTTACCAGTTGGAGGGCATCTGACACTGATTGGACCGAGTCAGACACACCTTCTACTGGTAAAACGCCATTCACATGTCAGTGTTCCACATACGTGTTCTACATTGAAAGCACACGTACGTATTCATTATAATGCGTGTATTCACACAAGTTTTTGTTTTTAACAACGGTCCGTGTTTTTAGCACGGATGCATGCTCTATTTTCTACGTGTTCCCGCATACATAATGGATGCGATCCGTGTTTCACAGATCATTAAGAAGAGATGCTTTCAGAATTATTTTTCAGCTGTACGTACAACAAAAAGTGGACACACTGACATCTTCACGGAGGCATCACTGACCACCTTTTCACAATTTAAGCACAGGCGTGTGAATGAGGCTCATCACCCGGCAGGACCTTTACTGCAGGCAATTCGTAAATATCCAGCAGGAATAATACAGGACTGGCACAACATCATCATGTATCTTGTAGACAAGGCACTTACTAATGTATTGTGATTATGCATATTGCCTCCTTTGCTGGCTTAATTCATTTTTGCATCACATTATACACTGCTCGTCTCCATGGTTATGACTACCCTGAAATCCAGCAGCGGTGGTCATAACCCCCGGATATGAGCAGTGAATAATGCAACAGAAAATAGAATCCAGCCAGCAAAGGAGACAATATGGACAATCACAATACATTAGTGCCTTGTGTTATCTTTCTCTACATGATAAATGCCATTTGCTGAAGTGGGACAACCCCTTTAAAAATAAATCTGTTGTAGTTCGTGACACAATATTCAGAAGTCAAATCCACAAGTAGGTCCGTGTGAAGGTGGCCTTAGGCTGACGAGATTCAGAACCTTCTCTAAAATACCCAATGCATTTGGGATCCAGGAGACTGAGCATATAAGAGTAGTAAGGCCTCTATCACATGTCCATGTTGACGTCCATGACAAGGTGGTCAATAGTTCCCTGGTGAAGGCTTCAGTGTCATCCGTATTCCGTGTGCACCGGTGAGCTGAAGAGAAGATTTCCATGAAAATCATTGACAGAACATGGATGTGATCCATGTTGCATCTGTGGTTTTCATAGACTATAATGTGAGTGATGGAACCACAATCATGAACAAGAATAAGGCATACATCCGTGGCGTCACCATAGTCCGCGTGTGTGAATACAGACATTAAACTCAATGGACGGAGACCACAACGTGTGATTCACTGACTCGTGAAAGAGGCCTAATTCTGCAGTAACAGAGTAGTCTTCCCATCACTTCCAACATTTCATTCAATTACCAGACAAATCCGAGCCCACCACAGCCGCACGTCCATCTTTACATCACAATCAGAGAAAAGGGGCAAACATCAGCAAAAACCGCAGATGGCTTTCATTACAATAAAATGTATTACTGGGTTTTTATTTCTCTCCTTTGTTACCAAACCGATTCTGCGGGGCGCATAAAACTGAAGCTCGCCGTTATGTGCCGACAACCTCATCAGCATTCCCAGCAGCTCGCCGGCAAATATGAGGAATTACGGCACAAATATGTGAATTTTCCATGAATTATTAAGCGTGTACTTTAGTCAAATATTTACACATCAGCGCCTTAAGAAAATCACATGCATGTGGAAATGAGAGTAATCACACTTAAAAAAAAAAAAAAGGACAAATATTCCCCATCTCGCCGATATGCATAATTAAATGCATTGCGCACGGTTCCGCCATTCACGCCTTTATTACATGACACTGTGCGGGAAAAGCCAAATTAAAAAGTAACGCGAATTCCAGTCCTGGAAATCTAAGGTTTTAGGGTTAACCCTTGAACGCCCACACATCCGTAAACATGGCCAAGCGTATATACAAACACAAGCAAGCGCTTTAATCACTCAAGTCCTCCAAGTCAAATAAATATTAGATTGCTGGGGTAAACAGCCGGGGGATAATTACATACATGTGTATGCACATGAAAGGGCAAAAATAAAAGTGTGGGGGGGGGGGGGGGGGCTCCACCATTTCTGATCTTTACCTTCTGCATCCCATAATATGGAAGGGGCCCCAGAAGGTGCCAGCCAAGGCGGCGTATGCAAGTCAGAAATGTGTCAGCAGGACAGTGCGGTCTCAAAGTAGATTCATAGACCTGGAATGAAATGTGTGCAACAGCTTGGCAGTCCTACACACCAGGGCAGTGGGTGAGGAGGCTGCTGTACAGCTGGGCAGTGGGCGAGGAGGCTGCTGTACAGCTGGGCACCCACCACCACAGCAAGGTACAGGAGGTGCCACTCCAATCACTACCTTCCACTTCTGCCCGGGCCCTCCATACTCTCTCACCTGCAGTCTTTGCAGCTCCAGCCGGCTCCTGCCCGAGAATGAAATAGATGGAGACCGCCAGCAGCCCCCGGGTGATCCGGACACCCAATCCCGGGGGGCCCCAAGCCGCCATCTCTCACCGTCTCACCGAGTCCTGCTTGTAAGCATCCCTAGAGGAGACTCGTTCCGCAGCCCCGTCTCTCTCTCTGTCTCTCACCCTCCAGGTAACTGCTGCCGAGAGCGACCACGACGCAGCGCAGACAACCGAGCACCGAGCACAATGCGCGCTCTTGAGCCCTGCGCGCCTCCGCAGCCGCATCACTCGGGGCGGCGCGCTGACTACTCCTCCCACCACAGTACCTACAGGCGCGCCCCGCCCCCCACCGCCAGGACGCGCAGTACTACGGACACGCCCTTCGGCGTCGTGTGCAACCGAGAAGCTTCAAAGGGCCAGAGCCGCCCCGTCAGCTTCCATGTGACGTCATCACCCCTCTCCCACAGTGGATGCAGGAGGCGAGGGCGCCCCCTGCTTCACCTGGAGGCGGAGCTGTACGTGTGTGTTGTACTAACCGGCCGCATGTCGGTGGCTGGAATGTGCGCGGCGGAGAGCGGAGAGGCAAGCTGTTTGCATACAGAACTGCCTGCCGGAATCAAACAACCCTGAGACACATGTCCTTTCCGTCTCTTCCTCCGGCAGTACCGTCTATGGGGTGATGCAGTACCTGAGGAAAGCACTTCGGGGCAATAAATGGAAGGAGGGTTATTTTGCAGGAGATTGGAAAATTCTGATACATATTCCCGCCCAGAGCTGTAGACACACAAGGCTGTGTTCACATCACGTTTTTTTCACACACGAACATGCCGTGTTTTGCGGACCCCAAAACACAGATGCCGCTCGTGTGCCTTTCGCAATTTGCCTAAAGGTCGGCCCTTTATAGAAATGCCTATTGTCCTCAAAACGGACAAGAATAGGCCATGATCTATCATTTTTGTGGGGCCACGGAACTGAGCAACGGATGCGGACAGCACGCGGAGTGCTGTCCGCATCTTTTGCGGCCCCATTGAAGTGAATGGGTCTGCAACTGAGCCGCAGATGCGGAAACAGACCACGGTCGTGTGAATGAGCCCTTACTATGGGGAAGGGGGGATGCTAAAGTCTAGTAAGGCTACTTTCACACTTGCGTTCGGAGCGGGTCTGTCTGGTATCTGCACAGACGGATCCGCTCCTATAATGCAAACGATGGTATCTGTTCAGAACGGATCCGTCTGCATTATATTTTAGAAAAAAATCTAAGTCTAATTGTTAGTCAGACGGATCCGTCCAGACTTTACATTGAAAGTCAATGGGGGACGGATCCGTTTGAAATTGCACCATATTGTGTCAACGTCAAACGGATCCGTCCCCATTGACTTACATTGTAGGACCTGCTGAGATAATTTCAGTAATCGTCTTGTTAACTCAGGTGAGAATGTTGACGAGCACAAGGCTGGAGATCATTATGTCAGGCTGATTGGGTTAGAATGGCAGACTTGACCTGTTAAAAGGAGGGTGATGCTTGAAATCATTGTTCTTCCATTGTTAACCATGGTGACCTGCAAAGAAACGCGTGCAGCCATCATTGCGTTGCATAAAAATGGCTTCACAGGCAAGGATAATGTGGCTACTAAGATTGCACCTCAATCAACAATTTATAGGATCATCAAGAACTTCAAGGAAAGAGGTTCAATTCTTGTTAAGAAGGCTTCAGGGCGTCCAAGAAAGTCCAGCAAGCGCCAGGATCGTTGCTTGCTCAGGAATGGCAGCAGGCAGGTGTGAGCGCATCTGCACGCACAGTGAGGCGAAGACTTTTGGAAGATGGCCTGGTGTCAAGAAGGGCAGCAAAGAAGCCACTTCTCTCAAAAAAATACATCAGGGACAGATTGATCTTCTGCAGAAAATATGGTGAATATTACAGAATATTACTGCTGAGGACTGGGGCAAAGTCATATTCTCCGATGAAGCCTCATTCCGATTGTTTGGAGCATCAGGAAAAAGGCTTGTTTGACTGCTGAGGACTAGGGCAAAGTCATATTCTCCGATGAAGCCTCATTCCGATTGTTTGGGGCATCAGGAAAAAGGCTTGTACGGAGAAGAAAAGGTGAGCGCTACCATCAGTCCTGTGTCATGCCAACAGTAAAGCATCCTGAGACCATTCATGTGTGGGGTTGCTTCTCATCCAAGGGAGTGGGCTCACTCACAATTTTGCCCCAAAACACAGCCATGAATAAAGAATGGTACCAAAACACCCTCCAACAGAAACTTCTTCCAACAATCCAACAACAGTTTGGGTCCATGGCCTGGAAACTCCCCAGATCTTAATCCCATTGAGAACTTGTGGTCAATCCTCAAGAGGCGGGTGGACAAACAAAAACCCACTAATTCTGACAAACTCCAAGAAGTGATTATATAAGAATGGGTTGCTATCAGTCAGGAATTGGCCCAGAAGTTGATTGAGAGCATGCCCAGTCGAATTGCAGAGGTCCTGAAAAAGAAGGGCCAACACTGCAAATACTGCCTCTTTGCATAAATGTCATGTAATTGTCGATAAAAGCCTTTGAAACGTATGAAGTGCGTGTAATTATATTTCACTACATCACAGAAACAACTGAAACAAAGATCTAAAAGCAGTTTAGCAGCAAACTTTGTGAAAACTAATATTTGTGTCATTCTCAAAACTTTTGGCCACGACTGTACAGAATAATGGAAAATGGTCTATTATTTTGTACTGAAATCTCTATATCACAGTTCAGTGCTGCCACCTAGTGGTTTGAACTGGGATATAGTAATAAGGAGCCTGGAAGCCTAGTACAGGCTCGGTTCATTATTACAATAGGGTGCTTTCCCCGATCTCTGCCACATTTGAACACAGCAGCTGAGTGGTTAAATGTCCGCGGTCATGTACACAGACCCATTGAAATGAATGGGTAAGGATTCAGTGCTGGTGCTATGCGTTCACGTCATGCATTGCACCCGCGCGGAAAACATGCATGTGTGAAAGGGGCCTTAGGCCTCATTCACACGTCAGTGATTTCCATCAGTGATTATGAGCCAAAACTAGGACTGGAGCCTCTACAGACATAAGGTATAAGGACTGTTTCACACGAGCGAGTCCATTGCGGAATCACGCTCCGTGTGTGAGCGCGATCCTCCGCTCTGGACTTGCAGGAGCACATGGCATTATCATGATTTATAATGCTATGTGCCTCTGCTTGACCTTATTTCTACAGAATCATACTGACAGCTTTATGTCACTATGATTCTGTGGAAAAAAGGCCATGCAGAGACACATAGCATTATAAATCATGATAATGCCGTGCGCTCCTGCAAGTCCAGAGCGGAGGATCACACTCACACACGGAGCGTGATTCCCGCAAAGGACTTGCTCGTGTGAAACAGCCCTTATAGTCTGCAAAAAGAAAACTTTTTTTGGCAGCTTTCCCCAAATAATAATAAAAAAAAAGAATACCACAAAAATAAAAAATTGTTAATAAAAAGCCCACTGTCATGTAAAAAAAAAAGTCACAACAAATTTAAACTATAAACAGAGCCGAGAAGGCAGCACTCTTACGAGCGCTGCTCTCTCTTTAAACAGCTGATCGTGGGGGTGCCTGGTGTCAGACCTCCGCTTATCTAATATTGATGACCTGTCCTGAGGACAGGTCAATATAAATAAAGTGGACTACCCCTTTAATTCGGGCATCTGTGGGTGACGGATGACAGTAGCTTCTGTAGGGCAGTATTCACATCAGGGTTTTGTCAGACATTTATTGAATACACATGAAGTATACATAAAACAGATGCCCTACTGTGGCAGCCATTACCATAGGATTTCATATTTATCTTCATTTGTACCAGTTATTTGGTGCAAATGAAGACAGACATCTATGGCAGCTCCAAGCTGCTTTAGATTTGTGTCTCCGGAAGGCCGGAGAATGCACCTAATGTATGACGAGGCCAGCACCTCATGATAAGTTGGGCGCATCCTTCAGCAGTGCACGAGATTTCAAAGACCAGCGTAAAATATCCATCTTTGATTAAATCTCCCTCCTAATGCCTTATGTTTCAATCTCTCCCATTGACTATAGTCTTAACCCTCTTCAAGATCCAGTGATTGTATGTTTTTTTTAAAATTTGTTTTGTTTTTAAATCCCTGCCTTCTTGGAGCTATAACTTTATTTATTTTTTTCAGGGCTTGTTTTTTGCAGGACAAGATATACTTTCTGCTGACACCATTTTATATTGCATATGATGTAGTGGGAAACTAGAAGGAAATTCCAAATGATGTAGAATTGGAAGAAAATGCAACCCCTCAATAGTTTTAAAGGATTTTTTTTTACGGCCCGGTAAGACAGACCTGTTTCCTTCTTTCTTTGGGTCAGTACGATTTCAGCGATCCCACATTTATATAGTCTTTGTTGTGTTTTTATACTTTAAAAAAATAAAAACTTTTAAAAAACGTTTCTTTGGATCAGAATATTCTGCCTCCTTAACTTTTTTATATTTGCGTCTACAACGCTGTGTGAAGGCTAATTTTTTGTGTGGTGATCTGTATGTTACTGCTGCTGCGGCATTATCAATAAAGCAATCTTTAGTTTCTTCACTTACCACTGTTTTCCTTGAGTTTTCCCCTTAGTTACGCCTGTTTTGAATCCTACGTTATGAGGATCTTCTCAAGATGGCTCCTCTGCCAGTTCTCTGAGGCCAAAACTGCTTTCCCTCAGGTCACATACAGTCAGGTCCATAAATATTGGGACATCACCACAATTCTAACATTTTTGGCTCTATACACCACCACAATGGATTTGAAATGAAACAAACAAGATGTGCTTTAACTGCAGACTGTCAGCTTTAATTTGAGGGTCCAAATCAGGTAAACGGTGTAGGAATTACAACAGTTTGCATATGTGCCTCCCACTTGTTAAGGAACCAAAAGTAATGGGACAGAATAATAATCATAAATCAAACTTTCACTTTTTAATACTTGGTTGCAAATCCTTTGCAGTCAATTACAGCCTGAAGTCTGGAACACATAGACATCACCAGACGCTGGGTTTCATCCCTGGTGATGCTCTGCCAGGCCTCTACTGCAACTGTCTTCAGTTCCTGCTTGTTCTTGGGGCATTTTCCCTTCAGTTTTGTCTTCAGCAAGCGAAATGCATGCTCAATCGGATTCAGGTCAGGTTATTGACTTGGCCATTGCATAACATTCCACTTCTTTCCCTTAAAAAACTCTTTGGTTGCTTTTGCAGTATGCTTTGGGTCATTGTCCATCTACACTGAAGCGCCGTCCAATGAGTTCTGAAGCATTTGGCTGAATAGGAGCAGATAATATTGCCCGAAACACTTCAGAATTCATCTTGCTGCTTTTGTCAGCAGTCACATCATCAATAAATACAAGAGAACCAGTTCCATTGGCAGCCATACATGCCCATGCCATGACACTGCCACCACCATGCTTCACTGATGAGGTGGTATGCTAAGGATCATGAGCAGTTCCTTTCCTTCTCCATACTCTTCTCCTCCCATCACCCTGGTACAAGTTGATCTTGGTCTCATCTGTCCATAGTATGTTGTTCCAGAACTGTGAAGGCTTTTTTAGATGTCGTTTGGCAAACTCTAATCTGGCCTTCCTGTTTTTGAGGCTCACTAATGGTTTACATCTTGTGGTGAACCCTCTGTATTCACTCTGGTGAAGTCTTCTCTTGATTGTTGACTTTGACACACATACACCTACCTCCTGGAGAGTGTTCTTGATCTGGCCAACTGTTGTGAAGGGTGTTTTCTTCACCAGGGAAAGAATTCTTCGGTCGTCCACCACAGTTGTTTTCCATGGTCTTCCGGGTCTTTTGGTGTTGCTGAGCTCACCGATGTGTTCCTTCTTAAGAATGTTCCAAACAGTTGTTTTGGCCATGCCTAATGTTAAAGCACATCCTGTTTGTTTAATTTCAAACCCATTGTGGTGGTGTATAGAGCCAAAAATGTTAGAATTGTGTCAATGTCCCAATAATTATGGACCTGGCTGTGAAGCCTAATACAGGCATGCAATGTGAAGGACCGCCCCTCTGTCTTCCTAGCCGGAGACAGATGAGCCATAGCAACGGTCTTTTACGGGAGCAGTGGAAATGGACAGAGGACATTAATGAAAGCTAATTAAAGGTAATTACAGCTCTTACCAATTATTGACAGACTAACTTAGGTATACATGCCTAGCTCTAATATACTAGCAAATAAAATAAAAATATGACAGTTATCCTTTAAGTCCCCCTAGGCGACTTCATGCTATTATCTGATCGCTTCTTCCATAGACTACAATGATTTAATATTGCAGCCTATGGGAGATTTAATATGTTTCTATGGAGCCCTGCCACAGGTAGGGTTTGATAGGAACATCACTGTGGCAGGCCTCCAGATCCTTCAGAAAGCCCGAGGATGCCACAGCAACCAAACAGGTCCCTTGATCTAAGCGAGGGGTAGCGCAGCGCTCCCAGGGTTTCATCACTCAGATGCTGTCATCGCAATTGATCATGACATCTGAGGGGTTAAATTCTGTTATCGTCGATCACAGACATTGCCTCTGGGTATCTGCTGTGTAAAACCTTTTTAAGGAACAGTCTTCCTCTGTACATGTATGACGGAGGTCCGGAATGCGTTAAAAAAAAGTATACAGTTCTATATGTTTGTATCTTTTTGCAGGACAGAATAGCAAGGTATGCTACACTATTCTGTCCCTAAAAAACATAGAAACGCAAACAGAGTAAAGTATGCACTTTTGAATTCTGTTTGCCCATCCATAGTCTATGGGTATGTCTAGCGATACATATGTACTGTATTCAAATGTATACTTTTGATGTAAAGCGAAAACAGCCCCTCACATATATTTTTAGCTGGACTCCAAAGGATGGTTTTGCATCCATTTTTTCCAGCGTTCCCATATACAGAAGTCATGGGGACCCTATAAAAAACTAAATTCAATGTTTCTTTATGGAGGTCAGAGCTCCCCTAATTGTGTAACACAGTGCTTCCAATCCTCTGCCTCTCTTCATACCACATAGAGTTAAAGAGAATGTGTCACGTTGGTACAGGCTGCAGTAATCCGTGCTCCTGAGAACACAAGCTGTTTTCACGTCATCTGTGCAATTGATGGCACCATTGTATTTGCCGCTATGCTTGCACTCTGCTGTGTACGAGCACTGTTACAGACATGGCAGCAGAAATCAGAAAGGAATCATTCATTCTATGCTTATACATATTTTACATCTAGATAAGCATTTCCTTTCTGACAAATTCTTATCATGTGACTTGCTTTTTTTTTTCTTGATTTGCGCCCTTAGAATGGCCTTGTTCCATAAACTGCAGGATTTAACAGGCGATCTGTTCATATGACTTATGGGCCACCTAACAACAGATACATTTATGTTGGGTATGAGAGTCTACACCCATCTTATAATGTGTGTTCATTTAACCCATTAAATGCGTTGTCTGACCTCCAAGCTCAAATAAGTTATTGCCTGAAATGCATATAACTTGTTAGCAACTGCCCATACGTGTTTTTTTGGCAGTGTGGGAGGTTAGCTCTTCTCCGGGGGTCATTCACACAAGTATCGTCGCCAGACACCAAGTTTCAGGGCCAAACATCGCTTTATTTGGCACCTCAGCAAACCAAACATAAATGATATAAAATAAACACCTGCCCGGCTGGGCTCTAACTAAACATATAATAACCTGACTCACCTAAAGGACCGTTCACACAACATGCGGCTTTCTCGGCCCAATAGTCAGGCAGCCTCCAGGCTGTAGCAAATGCAAGTCTCTTTGGGGGATTGTGGTCCAGCAGTCCTCCAGACTCTGATCTTGTGGCCCTTGTGCCGCAGGCGTCACTGCATCCCCCAAATTCCAGGCTGTCACTTAGCCTCGTGGTCCCTCAGCCTAGCCTGGCAGAGACCACACACACAGAGCCTCAACAGGCCTCTGTTTCTGGAAAACACACTCTCCTTCCCCAGACTGGGAGCCACACCCAAGTCCAGCAACAGGATTAAATACCATCCCTGGACATGGGCATATTCCAAAATCCCGGGCTGGAGCATGGGAAACAGGCACCCACCCGACACATTGCCTGTTCCCAGTAAAAGCCCGCCCTGGACTAGCTGTAGCCAGCTAAGCTAAGTAGCTTGGTGTCCACCAACTAGCTTAGTGGCCACCTATATCTGGGGCCTTTACTCCACCAAGGCCGGGCCCCTTGGTGACACGCTCCTGGTGCAAACACCCCTTTTTCATGCTTCCCCGGGACTTTACTGCACCCATCACTATTCACATTGCCACAGCAGTCACTAAAGAGGCTTAAACCAGCACCATTGCTTTTTTACGATGGTACGCCTGGCATGGGTGTCTAGTGCCAGGTGGAGCATGTATCCAGTTGTCTAGTGACAGCTGTAACACCCCAGAGTGGTGTTGCCACTTCTGCACCTTGCTACTGTCTTTATTGGTCTAACCTCATGCCATCTTATGCATTTATTCCAGGTCCTCCACACTTTGCATTTCTAACGTTATATAACTGTTCATGTAATGTACCTGGTTCACCAGCCGGTGGCAGCAAACATGACAGAGCTAGCTTAGATAGAATGGAACCTACCATTCCATTCTACCCCCCCTTCCCCTGTAGGGAATTGGGCTAGTCCTACTTCCTGAAGGAAGGGTGTGGACCAGTTAGAGTCAGTCTAGCTTACCCCCAGCTCGGGGAAGGTGTGCAGGGGTATGTCTCTGCTGGACGTGCCCACAACAGCCATAGCACCTTAAGATCTGCTGGCCATGGAGGCCAAAGCTTGAAGCCTCAGGAGCCAGGAGGAAAGTTCCCTGGCATAACCTAGAGTCAGACTACAAAGTGAAGTGCAGCATACAGAAGAAGCTGAGTAATATAGCCAGCCTGTCAGTACAGCCGAGTCAGAGATATACAGTTATAGCAGAGTTGCGTTTGCCTACCAGTTTTATGCTAAAGCCTGCTGGAACCAAGACAAAGCCTGTAAACTGTTTTGGAGAACGTTTACGCAAAATAAAGCTGCCATTGATCTTCATCTCAAGGTCTGGACTCCAGTTATTCTTTTATCCCTCAATTATTCCCCCTATTTATTGCTTCGGAGCCAAAGCCTAGGGTCCAGCGGTATCCAGGTAGGAGCACCGTGACACACAATAAGAGACATTTTAGGCCGCAATATACCACTCAGCATTTCCTTCACCTGGGATGCGCGACTTAGAGGGCCCTAGGGGGAGGCCACCCATTCCAATCTTGGCGTCACAAAACACAATCTACTTTTACGCCTGGAAGGGCCCCTCTATCTGTAAAACTCTCTACAAGAGACTTTATAGCATCTACTTACTGCTGGAGAGTGTGAATCTGCATCAGTTGCAGCATTGTGGCAAAGCAGGGGTTAATCATCCATCTTGGATTTGGGCCTCTTGTGTTGAGAGGAAGACATCCACCCAGCAGAGGGGAGGGAACCAAACAGCCCACCTCCACAGAGGAACCATTCTTGCAGCAAAAGGAACTAAAGTGTTCAGTACAAATCACCAGGAGGACAGAGAAACCAACTGTACTCCCCCTACAGGAAGTGGAAGCGGCGGCCATTTTGGAAAAGAGAAAATACAGTCCCAGCTTCCATGGATCCTGAGAAGCAATGTGGTCTGTGATCTGAGTGAGTACTGCTGGGGAAAATAACCTTGTTAGAGACTGTTAAGAGCTATAATCTGCCTGCCAGAGCATCATACTCCCCAAAATTGAGCAGTTGCAGTGACTCTTAAAGGAGCCACGCATCAATTCTGCTGCCGTTGTCCATAGCAATGCGCATTTAAATAGCAATCTAGCTTACATTGACCCCTCTAGTCAGGTACAGGGTATCAAAAGCCATGTCTGACAGTGAAGATAGCACCCACTTGGACTGCAGTGATGCAGCAGCTGCAGCCACCTGCATCATGCCTCTTACTATGCCATACTACTTTGGAGCACCTTGGCTGCCACATTATTCAGGAGAACCTCATTCCGTGATAGAATGTTGGCCACTTTTAAGCTATATCCAGTATCTCAGGACCAGAAAGTGAAAATCCTGATTGGCCAGTTACAGGGAGCTGTGCTCCAGGAGGTCAAGTCCTGGCCTCGGCCAGCTGAGCAGATCCTAGACCGACTCAGTACATCCTTTGAAACTAGGACCACCTCCAAGCTTAAGATGCGCTTCTTTGAGAAGTGACAGCAGTCAAAGGAAACTTTGAGAGACTTTGCCCTGTCCCTGCAAGAATCTCTGCGGGCAGTTATCCACATAGATCCCCGTGATGCTAAGGGACAAGATCAGACCCTCAGAGAGCAGTTTATTGAAGGTGTCCTCGACTAACCTCTCAAAACATCAGCTGAAGATGTCAGTTCAGCACCCGGATACCCTGTTCTTAGATTTTAAGGAGCTTGCTATTGGCATCCTAGGGGAAAGTCACCTCTGAAGACAAGAAGGCATGGCCCGTCCTGCGACCTGCTGCCCATGGCCAGATAGCTGAGCACAGGGCTCAGGCACATGTCCCAGTGTCATGGTCTTACCTTCTTGCTGCTCTCCTTCGTTTGACATGTGCTGGCGGCCATCTTGGTTTCTGGGTTTCTTGTAGCCTTCCACCCTGCGGCTCCTCCTTCCCACTGGGAGGAGCTGGATGCCTAGCTCATATATATAGGAGGTCTGTGGCTTCAGTTCCTTGCTTGGTCCTCCTGTGTTCACATGCTTCTAAGACTGCTGCTGCTTCTGGTTCCTGATCCTGGCTTCGTCTGACTACCCTGCTGGTTCCTGATCCAGGCTTCGTCTGACTACCCTGCTGGTTCCTGATCCAGGCTTCGTCTGACTACCCTTCTGGTTCCTGACCTCTGGCTTCGCAAGACCCTGCTTCGGTTTAGCCATCCGTTTGGACTTTTGCCTTACAGCTTGATTTTCAATAAAGCCTTCTTATTTCCACTTATCTCTTGTTGTACGTCTGGTTCATGGTTCCATGACATTAGGACCAAGCCATGAATTCTGACGGTACAGGGCCATCCTCGCTACCTACGCTGGTTGCCAGACTTGATCAGCAGGATCACCTGTTGGGTCGGTTCGCTGTGGCGTTGCAAACCCTGCTTGAACGCACGGCTCATTTAGCTTCCGTTGCCGATGGGTCGGTTGTCGCTCCTGGGCCCGCTCCTACTGCCGCTCCGGTTGTTGCGCCAGAGTCTACCCCGACACCTGTTGCTGCGCCTGCGGTGTTTCGGGGTATGACCGGTTCTGCCCCCCTTCCACAGCGCTTTGGGGGAGAGCCAACTCAGTGCCGAGGTTTCCTTAACCAGGTGGGCATTTATTTCGAGTTGCTGCCACATGCCTTTCCTACTGAGAGATCAAAGGTGGGCTTCTTGATCTCGCTGCTCTCGGACAAGGCCTTGGCCTGGGCCAGCCCTTTATGGGAGAACAACAATCCGGTGGTTGCCGAGTTTTCCGGTTTTGTTGCTTCTCTTCGGAAGGTATTCGATGTGCCGGCTCGTGCTGCCTCTGCTGCGAAGCTCCTTATGTCCATCAGACAGGGTTCACAATCCGTAGCTGAATACGCCATTGAGTTTCGTACCCTGGCAGCAGAGGTGGACTGGAATAATGAGGCTCTGGTCGCTGCTTTCTCTCATGGTCTCTCGGATGCCTTGAAGGATGAGGTTGCAGCTAAGGACCTACCAGTGGAGCTCGAGTCTCTTATTTCTTTCCTGATTTTGATTGACACCAGACTCAGGGAGAGACCTTCCTTTAAGGAGAGCCTGCGGAGGTCTCCTAACAGATTGGTGCCTACGTTTGCTGTCCCACCCGTGCCTCCCTCTCCTCCCACGCCTCCTGGGGATGACTTGTCTGGGGGTGAACCCATGCAGCTGGGGTTTGCTCGCCTGTCCGAGGGGGAGAGGGTACTCCGGAGACGCGAGGGCCGATGCTTGTACTGTGGTCTCGCTGGGCATTTTCGGTTGGCATGCCCGAACCGTCCGGGAAACGCTCGCACCTGAGATCCTGTCGGGGGCAGATCTTGGGTGGAGTCTCCTCGTCCCCGGTTTCCCGTGTTGACAAACCACTGATTACTGTTGTCCTCTCCTGGGTCGGGGGCTCGGTGACGAGGCGATAGACGGCAGACCCCTTCTGCCGCCACACGTGACTCATGAGACCCTTCCAGTGGGGATGGCCATTGGTGCCGTTCACAGAGAGTCGGTCTGTCTCCAGGTTATTTCGTCTCCACACTACTCGGTGGTCTTGGGGTACCCCTGGCTCCAGAAGCATAATCCGACTTTCGATTGGAGATCGGCCGAGATCCTCTCGTGGTCACCGCAGTGTGGGGCTAGTTGCATCCATGGGTCTGTCAAGTTGCTGTGTACTTCCTCGGACTCTCTGTTGCCTCCTGAATACGAGGAGTACCGGGATGTATTCGATAAGGTGCGTGCGGTTGCCCTACCTCCGCACCGCCCATACGATTGTGCCATAGAGTTACAATCTGGTGCCGTTCCTCCCCGTGGCAAAGTCTATCCACTGTCGGTAGCGGAGAATGAGGCCATGGAGGAGTACGTGAGGGAGGCGCTTTCACGCGGACACATTCGCGAATCCTTGTCCCCGGCAGGGGCTGGATTTTTCTTTGTGAAAAAGAAGGGCGGTGAGTTGAGGCCTTGCATCGATTACAGGGGTCTCAATCGCGTCACGATCAAGAACGCTTACCCGATACCCTTGATTTCCGAGCTGTTCGATCGCCTCAAAGGGGCCACGGTCTTTACCAAACTCGACCTGAGGGCGGCATATAACCTGGTAAGGATCAAGGCGGGCGATGAGTGGAAGACCGCGTTTAACACCAGGACCGGTCATTATGAATCCTTGGTTATGCCCTTTGGGTTGTGCAATGCGCCCGCAGTCTTCCAGGAATTCATCAACGATGTTTTCCGTGACCTGTTGCAGCAGTGTGTGGTGGTCTATTTGGATGACATCTTGGTATATTCTGAATCCATGGAGGCCCACATTCTGGATGTCAGACGAGTGTTGCAACGGTTACGAGAGAACAAGCTGTTCGGTAAGCTTGAGAAATGCGAATTTCACCGATCCCAGGTAACCTTCTTAGGTTACATCATTTCCGCTGAGGGGTTCTCCATGGATCCTGAGAAGGTTTCGGCTGTCTTACAGTGGCCCCAGCCCAGTGGTCTTCGTGCCCTGCAGCGCTTTTTGGGCTTCGCCAATTATTATTGGAAGTTCATCAGGGACTTTTCCAGGCTAGCCAAGCCTCTCACGGATCTGACCAGGAAGGGCAGTAATCCCCAGGTCTGGCCGTTCGAGGCCATCCGAGCTTTTGAGGCTCTAAAGTCCGCCTTTGTGTCGGCTCCGATTCTGTCGCATCCCAACCCTGGGTTGCCTTTTGTCCTCGAGGTGGACGCGTCTGAGACGGGAGTAGGCGCCCTTCTGTCTCAGCGTAGAACACCAGAGGGTCCTCTGCTTCCTTGTGGGTTTTACTCCCGGAAACTGTCTTCCGCGGAGACAGGGAGTTATTGGCCATCGTGCAGGCCCTTAAAGAATGGAGGCACTTGCTCGAGGGCTCGGTGGTTCCGGTTCTCATCCTGACGGACCACAAGAATCTGACCTACCTCTCTGAGGCCAAGAGATTGACACCACGTCAGGCCAGATGGGCTCTGTTCTTGTCACGTTTTAATTACGTGGTCTCCTACCTACCCGGTTCCAAGAACATCAGAGCGGATGCCTTATCACGGCAGTACTCCGAGCTGTCCGGGGAGGAGTCGATTTCGACTTCGGTCATACCTTCGAATCAGATCCTGGCCGCCATTCGCACCAGCCTGACCTCTCCCCTGGGTGAGCAGATTTTGGCGGCTCAATCTGGTGCTCCCTCTGGGAGACCCAACGGCAGATGTTTTGTGCCTGAGGAGTTGCGCACTCGGTTGTTGCGAACCTACCATAACTCCAAGACCGCGGGGCATCCTGGAAAGAATCAGCTGTCCTGGGCTGTTTCACGTCTGTTCTGGTGGCCTTCTCTACGTTCCGACATCGCCGCATATGTAGCGGCATGCTCCGTTTGTGCCCAGAGTAAGTCCCCTCGGCACCGTCCGTTGGGCCTTTTGCAACCCATAGCCACCGAGGAGCGTCCATGGTCACACCTGGGGATGGATTTCATTGTGGACCTCCCTGCATCCCGAGGCCATACGGTCATTCTCATGATTGTGGATCGGTTTTCCAAGATGTGCCACTGTGTTCCTCTGAAGAAGTTACCCTCTGCACAAGAGTTGGCCACGATTTTTGCCAGGGAGGTCTTCCGGTTGCACGGTTTGCCCAAGGAGATTGTGTCGGATCGGGGGAGTCAGTTTGTGTCCAGGTTCTGGCGCTCCTTTTGCTCCTAGTTGGGGATTCATCTCTCTTTCTCCTCGGCCTACCACCCTCAGTCCAATGGGGCCGCAGAACGATCCAATCAGGCCTTGGAGCAATTCCTTCGTTGCTATGTCTCCGATCACCAAGACAATTGGGTTGACCTCCTGCCTTGGGCTGAGTTTGCCAGGAACACGGCGGTGAACTCTTCCTCTGGGACGTCTCCCTTCATGGCCAATTATGGGTTCCAACCTGCCGTGTTACCGGAGGTATTCTCTCCCCAGGATATTCCGGCTGTGGAGGATCACCTTTCCGTCCTACGTGCTTCTTGGGTACAGATCCAGAGGTCCCTTGAGGTCTCTGCGCAGCGCCAGAGACTCCAGGCTGATCGCAGACGAGCGCCCGCTCCTTCCTACCAGGTCGGAGACCGTGTATGGTTGTCCACCCGCAACCTCAACCTTCGAGTGCCCACTCCCAAGCTGGCGCCTCGCTTTGTTGGTCCCTTCCGAGTGCTTCGCAGGGTAAACCCGGTAGCCTATGCCCTTGCGCTTCCTCCTGGCATGCGGATCTCCAACGTGTTTCATGTCTCCCTGTTGAAGCCACTGGTGTGTAATCGTTTCACTTCCTCGGTTCCTCGGCCTCGTCCGGTCCAAGTGGGCAATCGTGAGGAGTATGAGGTGAGCAATATCCTGGACTCACGCCTGGTCCGCGGTCGGGTGCAGTTTTTGGTCCATTGGCGTGGTTATGGTCCAGAGGAGCGTTCCTGGGTTCCCTCCGCAGATGTCCATGCTCCTGCCTTGCTCCGAGCCTTCCACGCACGCTTCCCTCAGAAACCGTTCTTTACTCCGCGGAGGAGGGGCCCTTGAGGGGGAGGTACTGTCATGGTCTTACCTTCTTGCTGCTCTCCTTCGTTTGACATGTGCTGGCGGCCATCTTGGTTTCTGGGTTTCTTGTAGCCTTCCACCCTGCGGCTCCTCCTTCCCACTGGGAGGAGCTGGATGCCTAGCTCATATATATAGGAGGTCTGTGGCTTCAGTTCCTTGCTTGGTCCTCCTGTGTTCACATGCTTCTAAGACTGCTGCTGCTTCTGGTTCCTGATCCTGGCTTCGTCTGACTACCCTGCTGGTTCCTGATCCAGGCTTCGTCTGACTACCCTGCTGGTTCCTGATCCAGGCTTCGTCTGATTACCCTTCTGGTTCCTGACCTCTGGCTTCGCAAGACCCTGCTTCGGTTTAGCCATCCGTTTGGACTTTTGCCTTACAGCTTGATTTTCAATAAAGCCTTCTTATTTCCACTTATCTCTTGTTGTACGTCTGGTTCATGGTTCCATGACACCCAGATGCAGTCGCAGCTCTGACTGCTCAAGTCTCCTTCCTAGCTTCGAATATGTGGGGATGAGGAAGCAGCTAGAGCCACTGGAACCACAGCCCAAGGCTGAGAAAGGGACTTCTGCACCAAGAGACCCGGTCACCGAAAAGATCGACATCGGCCGACCGGTAGGGTGTCAGATCCTGGGTATCAAAACACCAGGAAGCGTGTATGCCGGCATTGTCAGAGGCCTGGACACACCGAAAAGGACTGCTGGCAGTTAAACGGGTATCCCCTGAGGCCAAGGACCGCCCCTCGGGAGGAAGAATATTAGGTCCCAAAGATCCAGCCTTCATGGTTTGTTATGTGGGCACCTGCACCGTGGTTGAAGTTAGTATCAACAGAGTAATGTTTTCTGCTTTGATTGATACTGGATCTCAAGTGACTACCATCCGTCAATTCGCATTCGAAAGATGCAGGAACAGAGCCCAGCTGACACGACCCGGAATCCTGGCTCCACATCATAGCTACCAATGGCCAACCAGTGCCTATATTAGGCTATTGGGAACCTACCTTACAGATTGAAGATACCAAACTCCCACACCAAGGGGTAGTCGTAATCCAGGTCCTGGGCCACCCACGGCTGGGGGATCCACATCTAGAGAGACGCCGGAGCACCATCTTATGGTTTTCGGTGGAATGTGGCAATGGATTCCTGGTAGACGATGAAGACAGCGCAGAGATATTTGTGGGCCGCAGGTCAGTAAAGCGCCCCTATCGTCGCCAGGCCAGTCATAGTCTCTACGCGGAGGACCACGTCGAATACACCACCATGAACTCTCTCAAGGGACCGTTTGCCACCGGGGTCACAGGAGAAACCACAGCCCCAGGCGGAGCCATTAATTCCGGGTTTACCAACGCCACCAACTTTCCAGCTGGGTTACCTGATGACCACCGTCTTCTCTTACAACCCGACGGTGGTTAATTACCAGCTGCCCTGGAAAATGGTGTCCGCTGCAGTGAGAGCTTCTTGGGCCCCGTCACCACCCCTGGAGGTTCTCTTACCGCAGCCCTTGGAGCCGGAGATCCTAAGTTCACCTACCCCGGAACTGTCCTGTTTAGCAACAGATTGCCATAGCCAGTGTGACCCACCCGGTCAGTACCAGAAACCTCAACTAGAGGTCAGTGGAGATCCACCACCGTATGCTGTTGCCTGCGGTCTGGATTGGTCGTTCAATCACAGGTGAGGGCCGCTAGTTTGTTGTCTCACTTGTGGTTGCCGCTGGCAACATAAGGTATGTGGCAGTAGAGCAGCTGGAGCTGCTTGCTAGGCTGCTCGCTGTCATAGCATGCGGTTGTCTCAGGCAACCTCTCCTTGTATGTATGCACTTTGTATGTCTGGTGTGCACGAGGTTTATGTAGGTGTGCACTGTGACACTTCCCTTCACTGGTGGCTGCCCGTGGCAACGTGTTGTATATTGTACATGTGGTGGCAGTGTCTCGGCCTTTTGGCTGACTCCCAGGACATGGTTGCCACACATGTCGTTGCCGGCGGTAACAGCTCCAGTGTGTTTATTGTGTGTGTATTCCGCTTTTAGTTGTTTTACTTCCGTGGTTGGTGTTGGAAGGGTTAATTCCCTTTCCTGTGTGTGTCTGTGTGGGTGTGGCCACTTTGGGCTATAAAGCCTCTGTGGAGACCTGAAGCTGAGGGGTACTCCAGCCTTGTAGTAAGCTGGAGGCACCCTCCTGCTCTCTAATACCATCTGCCAGTGGGGGCCACCCTTGTCGTCATAAATGTTATATGTGAAGTTCTTTTCTCTTTCATATTTTATGCACCTATGGATCTGGGTTCCTGTGTGTTTGTGTGTGTGCTGTGTCCATTTATGTTTGGGTGTGGACACTAGCTTGTATTGCACGGGATCCAGTCTGTGTGTCTGTGGCAGGTAGGTGTGGAAGTACTTTTCATCCTCCTGCCATATCCATAGGCTGTTCATGTTCCTATCCCCTTGCAGCTTGGCCACTTTAGACTCCTGCTTCTCCGCGTCCAGGAGGAACGGGCTGTCTACCCAGCTCCTAGCTCAGGGATCTGCGGAGGGTGAGTAGGGATCCGAGGTTCCTGAGCATGAGCCCTCCTACCTTCAAGGTCGGCTCATGTAGCTAGGAGTCAGGGTCAGATTAGGGATTCGTTAGGAGGTGACGTGCTCCCTAATGCTGTGGTCCTGGCCAAGTAGCGACCTACCATCTTCTGGCATCGCACGGCTGAGGGTTTTCCCCATCCTCAGCCGTGACACGCAGCCAGTTTGGCATACAAGAGGCAGGAGCGCCCTCTGATTGAGCAGCTCCAGCAGTGAAGAGGACTTCAGGTACCTCCTCTGAGGAAGCCCCTCTACTGTATCCTTAAAGAAAAAAACATCCATTGGACAGGGTGAGGACTTGTTGGCCATTCTGTTTGTTTTGTTGCCCTTGTTTGGCCCTCATCTCGATGGACATGCTTGTCAGGACTCCCCCCATCTGCAAAATATTCCCAAGTTGCGCATGTCTGCTCCAATTCCTTTTCTTTTTTTTTTCCCCTTCTCAGGTTAAGTGGAAGCCCCCTTTGCAAAAAAGGGTTCTCATCATAATTGCTGCTTTTCTATGCATACCTCATGTGGATTACAAATATTGACTTTATTGCCTCATGTGGATTACAAATGATTCTTGCACTACTTGTTCCAGTTTTGTGCACTTGACAAGTCAAGCACTTAAGGAAAAGACTCTAATGTGAATTTGATTGCACTGTTATTGAATTATGTATTTGCCCTATTTTTG
Organism: Bufo gargarizans; assembly: GCF_014858855.1. Taxonomy (NCBI): domain Eukaryota; kingdom Metazoa; phylum Chordata; class Amphibia; order Anura; family Bufonidae; genus Bufo; species Bufo gargarizans. The sequence continues at coordinate 192,712,265 of NC_058081.1, read as the reverse complement.
AACTAATGTTTTACCATTTCAGCAGCAAGTATTTAGCCCATTGTCTGGACTATTACAGGTACCACAATGTGATCCTATGCACTACAAATGGACTCTAGACTTAATATAGTTAGCCAGATAGCTAGCACCTTACTTTCTACCTCATATAGACTGCCTCTGAGGACGTCAATGTAGAGTTACAAGCAGGTCTAACAACGTCAAGGGTAACCCCGCTGCTAAAAATGTGTTTAGAGGGATTAACCCTCGTGGGAGTTCTGGGAGAGAACCAACTCCTCCTCATAGTTTGGTATGTCCTAAGGCTTAATGCTTATGGATATGGATATGTATTTTTAGCTACCTGTTCAGTTATCAAGGTGAAGCATTATAAGGCCTTGGTGCTAGGAAGGGATTACAGGATAAAGTCACCCTTCTATTTGCGGGCATCTCGTAGTATCGTGGAGGGATTACAGTACATGACACCCCCATGCTCCATATTCGACTCTGGCCCAGTCCTTTGTGGAGTATTTGAGCGCTTAGTGCCTGCTTCACGGGGGACCCATTCAGCTCTTAGACTGGGCCGCCGTATTTTTTACGGCGGCCCAGCCTAAGGCCCCTTAGTGACCGCCATAAAAACATGTATGGGTGGTCACTAAGGGGTTAAATAAAGCAAGTTTTAAAAAGATGGGGGGGGGGGGATTTGAAAATGGAAATAAATTGAAAATCTCAACATATTTTCAAGTTCCATAAGGAACTGAAGTATACAATGACCATGTAGTTAATCCCACACCTGAAATCAATGCTAGAATTGCTGGTTTTTGCATATGTCACACAAAGAAAGGACTAAAAAGTTATCAAAATGTCCAAAATGATACCAATGAGAACTGCAAGTGGTCCTGCATTAATAAAGCCCTCACACAGCTCTGTTAACATAAAAATAAAAAGATTCTGGGTTTTAGAATGCGGCAATGCAAACATTTTTTTCTCTTAAAAAAAAAAAAAAAAAGCTTATATACCGTATTTTTCGCTTTATAGGATGCACTTTACCCCCAAAAAGTAGGGGGGAAATGGCAGTGCGTCTTATAAAGCGAATGCTGCCATTTTTACTCTGGTGACGCTGATACATCGCTGTGCCATGCTGATATACTTATACCCAAAAAGACTGAGTGCTGTAATAAAATCAAAAGGCGCTTTAGCAAAGTATTAGTTTAAGGGTGTGCACACTTATGCAACCATATAATTTAAAAAAATATATATTTCTTCCCTCCACCTAAAAGATTTCAGTTTGTTTTTCAATTGAGTTGAACAGTTTATAGGTCACATTAAAGGTGGAAAAAGTTCTGAAATTATTTATCTTTGTCTCATTTTTTTAAATCACAGAAACCTGACATTTTGAAAGGGATGTGTAGACTTTTTATATCCACTGTATGTGTCATCCACAGATCCCCCATAGCAGTGTCATCCACAGATCCCCCCCATAGCAGTGTCATCCAGTGATCCCCATAACAGTGTCATCCACAGATCCCTCCATAACAGTGTAATCCACAGTTATCCCCATAACAGTGTCATCCACAGATATCCCCTTAACAGTGTCATCCACAGAAGCCCCCATAACAGTGCGTCATCCACAGATCCCCATAACAGTGTCATCCACAGATCCCCCATAACAGTGCGTCATCCACAAATGCCCCCATAACAGTGCGTCATCCACAGATCCCCATAACAGTGTCATCCACAGATCCCCATAACAGTGTCTTCCACAGATCCCCATAACAGTGTCATCCACAGATCCCCATAACAGTGTCATCCACAGATCCCCATAACAGTGTCATCCACAGATCCCCATAACAGTGTCATCCACAGATCCCCATAACAGTGTCATCCACAGATCCCCATAACAGTGTCATCCACAGATCCCCATAACAGTGTCATCCACAGATCCCCATAACAGTGTCATCCACATATCCCCCATAATAGTGTCATCCACAGACCACCATTAGTTCAAAACCCACCAAAAGCACACCTTTTGGTTCAAAATTTTTATTTTATTTTCCTCCTCAAAAACCTAGGTGCGTCTTATAAAGAGAGAGAGAGAGCTTCAGAGTAATTGGAATGACCCAGGGAATACAGTTATCTATTACAGTGACAAACCTTGGAACCGAACTCGGCTTCGGTTCCAAGGTACCACTCGAGTTCAGTTCCTAGTTTTGAAGTGGTTTTTCACTATAATAATCAATTACCAAAGTTATTCAACGAAGTCTTCCACGACTTCGTGATTAACGGACTTCGCCTCATCGGAGGCAGTAGATGCTAATGCTGTACGGAGAAGGATCTCCGTATAGCATTATAACAAATCTTTTAGCGAATCTGCTTCAGATGTAGCATCCAAAGCTCACTTCCCTCATCTCTAGTGACAATGATCAGATTGCCTGCCCACTAAGGGGTTAACATAAAAAGGCTGAATACTGAAGGTCTCATCCTTGCTGATTTCAGTCTCCTATGTACCGGATATGTGACGTCCTATCCTTCCTTGGAACCACACTGCATCGTCCACATTGGACAGTGCTCGTCACTGCAGCACTGCTCCTTCTCACTTCACTCCTTTTAACCTCTTCTACCCTGGGCCAGTTTTCACCTTCCTGCCCAGGCCATTTTTTTGCAAATCTGACATGTGTCACTTTATGTGAAAATTTGGAAAAATTCTCAATTTTCTAAATTTCTATTTCTCTGTTTTTAAGACAGAAAGTGATACCCCATAAAATATGATACCTCATAAAATAGTTGGCATCATTTTATGTCTACTTTATGTTGGCGTCATTGAATTTTTTGGATGTTAGATGGAGTGCAATTTTTGATGCAATTTTTAAAATTTGTAAGAAAATTTCCCAAACCTGCTTTTTAAAGGACCAATTTAGTTATGAAGTCACTTTGTGGGGCTTACATAATAGAAACCAGCCATGAATTACCCCATTTTTGTTTCAAAACCTATTTATTGGTTTGATGGCAAAGATGGAGAAAATGTACATGGTATATAAGAGTACAGAACAGATGAACATAGATCTCCAATAGTATTGAATAATTATCAAACATAGTTTGAAGAAGTATGAAGTAACATAACATATGCAAGACAGTAGGAACCCAACCTACATGAGTTACATGAAAATAACAGTACAGAGTAAAAAGGATTCAGCTTTTGCGACTCTCCCAGTCAGTAGAAATAGAAAGAACAAGGGGGTGGGGGGACAAGAAGTTAAGGTACTAAAGCAAGTATTTAGAGGGATAGAAAATACTGCCAGCTAGGGGAGTTGGCACAATTTAACTAGGATTTCCATATTTGCGAGCAACGTTCCCTAGTATCATTCAAAGTGGCATTTCATTTTTCGTATAAGGCAATGAGATTGACTCTGAGGATAACCGCTGATACCAAAAGAGAGGGAGACCGACACCTGGACGCAACTTACAACGACTCCTTGCAAACATCAGAATATATTGTAGAAGCTTATAGGCAGTGTTGTTAAATGCTTGCAGTTTAAGGCCTAGCAGATATACAGGTGCTGACAAGGGGAGGTCCTTCCTGAACACCTCAAATAGTCCTGTTTTGATGTTGGACCAAAACCGTCTCACCATGGGCAAGTCCACCAAATATGAAGAGTGTTCCCGGTTTCTTGGCAACCTCCAAAACATAAAGGAGAGAATTACCCCATTTTAGAAACTATACCCCGCAGTCCTGTGCTGATGGCAGAGTCAGCCAAGATCCTGCAATGGGCGGCAGTCCTCATTCTGGGGGTAGAAAATTGGACAGCGGACTATTTCAGTCGGGAGCCCGTGGATCCGGACGACTGGTCTCTGCCTCCGGAAGATTCTTTATCCTTCTACAAGTGTCATGGTAAGATGTTGTTGCGCCACCCTGTGGTCCTTTTACATATGCATTGAAAACTCTTTTGGAGAAGATTGGGCCTCATCTCCCTTTTGGACACAGCGGCCGCATATCCGCCTGCCGGACACGTATTACCTACAAACGCACAGTAGAGTTGTGCCTATTTATAGCACACCTCTATAAGGTGAGCCTTCACTTTTTATTTTCTCTCAATTGTTCTGCGAATCTTGAACATACTACCCTATGGTGCACTCTCTCCTGTTGCTTTTCTAGCAGAATTCGCCCAATTATATAAATCATCTCTTGGACACGAGATCCTCAGGCATGTATGGTCAACGCCCTGATAACTCCATGGGACAGCTTCTCCCTCGTGTATGTCTTTCCTCCTGTTTCCCTTCTGCTCCTGCTCAGAACCAAGACAGAAGGCATTCAGACCATTCTCTTCGCCCCGGATTGGCTGCGTCACTCGTGGTACACAGATCTCATCCTTCAGTTAGGAGACACACTGTAGTCCCTTACACTCAGAGAGAACCTTCTTTTTCAGGCAATCGTCTTCCACCAGTGTTTAGAGCAGGGGTGCACAACCCGCGGGCGGCATGTGGCCCCCAGAGCCATGGCGTGCCGCCCCTGTCCTGCTGGAGCGCAGCACAGTGCTGGATGACAGCTCCTGCGCTGTAGCAAAAGCAGGACGGGTCCCGGATGTTAGTGAGAGTAGGAGAGCCGAGGAGAAGGCAGAAACGCTTTATCAGCACTACTGCCTTCTCCTCAAGGAGCGCTGTGCAGGGTGGAACCTGGCAATGGTGTTTTGGGGCAGAGGAATGCAGAGCTGCAGGGTCTCCTGTACCAATCCCCCCCAGCAGGCTGATTTCCCCTGTAACTGGGGATCCTTTGGATGCTCCAGTTACAGTGGAAATAGTGCATGGACCTTTTGGGGACAAATTATGTGGCAAATATATATATTTAAAAAATAAAACTCAAAAATATATTTAAAAAACCTGACTCATGTAATAAAAAGCTGCAAGTTATTTTGGTAGTCCAACAAATAAAAAAGTTGCAAGTGTTTGAACCCCGTGCGCTAAATGACAAAAGAGTGTGTGGTCATTAAGGCCTTTCCAGGCCTGGTCATTAAAGGGTTAACCAATAGGTGCTTTCCCCACTAGTAAGGCCTAATGCACATGACATACCGTGTTTTGTGGTCCGCAAAATATGGATACCAGTCATGTGTGTTCTGCGGAACAACGGATGCGGACAGCACACGGTGTGATATCCGCATCTTTTGTGGCCCTATTGAAGTGAATGGGTACGCATCCAAACAGCAAAAAATGCGGATCGAATGCAGACCAAAACAATGGCCGTGTGCATTAACCTTTAGGGAAAGTGCTTACTGGTTATTGCAGGGCACCTACAGTATAACTGGGGGTGTAGGAGGCAGTAATAACCAGTGAGTGCGTCCTCTGCAGTGAAGGAAAGTGCTTACTAGTTATCGCAGGGCACCTATAACTGGGTGTAGGAGGCGGTAATAACCAGTGAGCGCGTCCTCTGCAGTGAAGGAGAATGCTTACTGGTTATCGCAGGGCACCTATAACTGGGGGCAGGAGGAGGTAATAACCAGTGAGTGCGTTCTCTGCAGTGAAGGAGAGTGCTTACTAGTTATCGCAGGGCACCTATAACTGGGTGTAGGAGGCGGTAATAACCAGTGAGCGCGTCCTCTGCAGTGAAGGAGAATGCTTACTGGTTATCGCAGGGCACCTATAACTGGGGGCAGGAGGAGGTAATAACCAGTGAGTGCGTTCTCTGCAGTGAAGGAGAGTGCTTACTAGTTATCGCAGGGCACCTATAACTGGGTGTAGGAGGCGGTAATAACCAGTGAGCGCGTCCTCTGCAGTGAAGGAAAGTGCTTACTGGTTATCGCAGGGCACCTAAAACTGGGGGCAGGAGGAGGTAATAACCAGTGAGTGCGTCCTCTGCAGTGAAGAAATGTGCTTACTGGTTATCGCAGGGCACCTATAACTGGGTGTAGGAGGCGGTAATAACCAGTGAGCGCGTCCTCTGCAGTGAAGGAGAATGCTTACTGGTTATCGCAGGGCACCTATAACTGGGGGCAGGAGGAGGTAATAACCAGTGAGTGTGTCCTCTGCAGTGGAGGAAAGTGCTTACTGGTTATCGCAGGGCACCTATAACTGGGTGTAGGAGGCGGTAATAACCAGTGAGCGCGTCCTCTGCAGTGAAGGAAAGTGCTTACTGGTTATCGCAGGGCACCTAAAACTGGGGGCAGGAGGAGGTAATAACCAGTGAGTGCGTCCTCTGCAGTGAAGGAATGTGCTTACTGGTTATCGCAGGGCACCTATAACTGGGTGTAGGAGGCGGTAATAACCAGTGAGTGCGTCCTCTGCAGTGAAGGAATGTGCTTACTGGTTATCGCAGGGCACCTAAAACTGGGGGCAGGAGGAGGTAATAACCAGTGAGCGCGTCCTCTGCAGTGAAGGAATGTGCTTACTGGTTATCGCAGGGCACCTATAACTGGGGGCAGGAGGCGGTAATAACCAGTGAGCGCCGTCCTCTGCAGTGAAGGAAAGTGCTTACTGGTTATCGCAGGGCACCTAAAACTGGGGGCAGGAGGAGGTAATAACCAGTGAGTGTGTCCTCTGCAGTGAAGGAAAGAGTTAATTTGTGAATAGAAGGCAGGAAGGAGTTTCTGCAGCATGGCCCCTGAAACAGAAGATTCCTATTTTCCTGCTCCGTGCTGCTCTCACTGTCGCCATCTTCTGGTCCCGGAGCACCTCTCCAGCAAATGACTGACTTCAGTGGTGAAACGCTGCTTGTGGCCACATCACCAGTGAAGCCAGTCATTGGCTGGAGCGGTGGTAGCGACTATGCCCATGGCCAGCCATATGCAAACAGCGCCAGGACTGGAAGATGGAGACAACGGGAGCGGCAGGGAGCAGGAGAGTATGAATCTTAGGTTTCAGGCCCATGCTGCAGAAACGTGTTAAAAATCATTTTTTACCAGTTAATCTGGAAAGGAAAGTTCCTATTCCAGTGCACGATATTCAGGACAATTACTGGGAACAAATGTTAATAGGAAAGCTCATTCCTGATATCTGGCGGTATAATGGTGCCGCTGATCAGCCGATAAACAAGGAATCACTCGTTTGTCGGCTGATTTGCATATTTTATCAGGATGAAAGACGTAAAATTATCGTCAGGACATCTCACTGTGTAATCAGGAATGCGCTGCCGATAATCAATAGAACTGAATAAGGGAGGAATGACTGTGATAGTGATCATTCCTCCCCAGTCACTTTGCATTTTTTTTTAGGCCCCCTTGAAATGGAGCAATGTGACATTGTGGTCCCAGACCAAAAAAGGTTGTGCAGGCCTGGTTTAGAGTCTCTATGTTTGATAGTGTGGCTGTTGAGACCGCCATTCTGAAGCGACAGGGATTTTCAGACGGAGTCATCTGCACTATGATTAAGGCCAGGAAGATGGCTTCCATGAGGGTATACCAGAGGACTTTGGAGGTCTTTCCTTTGTTTCTGTGAAGACCGTCTTCTCACTCTGCTCCAGTTTTCTCGTCCCATGGTGCTTTCCTTTTTGCAGATGGGTCTGGATTTGGGACTCGGCCTCAGTTCTCTGAAAGGGAAGGTTCTGGCGGTATATATCATTTTCCAGCGTGCTCTGGCGCAAAAAGCCCCTATAAAGACTTTTCTCCAAGGGGTGGCCCACACTATACCTCCTTCTTTTCCCCTATTGCCATCTCGGGATTTGAATCTTGTGCTTGATTTTCTTCAGTCAGTATTAAAGTTAAGTGAAGCAAGCTTCGGATGCTTAATCTAAAGTTGCTTCGGTCAAAAAATTTGAAATAATACCATACGGAGAATCGTCTCCGTACAGTATTAGAATGTATGGACTCCTATGAGCCAAAATAAGTTATTCCCAAAGTTGTGCGTGACTTCATTGAATAACTTCGGTAGTTGATTTTTAAAGTGGAAAACCCCTTTAAAACCTAAGATATGGATAGAGAACAGCGGCTCACCCCAAACACTCCCAAAAGACCAGGTGCTCACTGCACGGATCCACCCGAATCCAGAGAAAATGGTGCAAAAAGAATAAACAATAGAAGGGCACTCAAATATCTGGGACCACCTAAAACTATTCTTTTATATTAAATGTAGTTATAGACAACTGTTTTTGGTGGTCCCAGATATTTAAGTGCCCTTCTATTGTTTATACTTTTTGCACCCTTTAAAACCTGAAACCGAACTCTGTTCGGCTCTGCGCACTATGGGCAGAGGCACTGGCGGTGACCGACGCTCGCATGAGATCTATACCAGAGGAGGAGGATGAATAAGGAGAGGAGGGTAGGCCAAAGGAATCCAAGGGGGGGGGGTTATCTGGGCACACCAGAAAGGGGCCTGGGCACTTGTGGCCATAACGCCGCCCCTGGGCACTTGCAGACCCTAATTTGCATAGCGTTATAAAGTGTTTTTCCATTTGTAGACATGTGAAAGACACAATACAGGTACTATTTTTATGTTGGGCAACTGTGCTAAATCATGATATGAGCGGTCTAAAAAGCTCAAAGACGGTGAAAGACTTCCTTTAACAGGTTAAAACATAAAGTGGTATTGCCATCTGAGACATTTACAGAATATTAAAAGTATAAGCGTAAATGATATGTCCAGGTTCCATTACCAAGTAGGTAATGGGTGTTTTGGTAGCAGTTTAGCATTTCAAAACTTACAGTAATTACCAGGGAGAAACCCACATGCATAAACTGTTTAATATGCATCATTATTTAAACTATGTTCCCCAAGTAATGGCCTTAGTATTCATAATGCCCCCTCATGTAGTGCCCTCAGTAGCTATAATGTCCCCCATTAGAGCTTCCAAAAGACTGCCTCAGCAGAACTAATACCACAGTGCAGCACAAAAGACTGCCTCAGCAGAACTAATACCACACTGCAGCAAAAAATACTGCTGCCCGAGCCACAGCATGAAACTGCATTAATAGTTGAATTCAGGAGGGCACCTGCGGCCGCTGGCCAGGAGCATAAGTACCTGAATCTCCTACATTAATTAATGCTGAGAGCATCAGATCTTTATATACCTGGCTGGCAGCTATGAGGAGACCTTGGGTGTCCCCAGTACCTTGGCCCACCAGGAAATTTCCCTGTAGTGTCTGTGGTCTGTCTGCCCTTGCCTTCAGTAACTATATTGCCCCCCCCTTTATGCCTCCAGTATTTAAAATCCCCCCTTGAAGTGCCCCAGTTGTTATAGTGCCTCCAGTAGTAGTGATTGGTTCCCATACCCCAATGCAATTTTCAAACTGGGCACTGGGCAGATAATTGATGTGCTTTTTGGGTGGTCATAGCCCTCCCCCTCAGAAGCTTCGGGCCACAGACGGCCACCCAAAACGCCCCTATTATAATCTCCCATTATCCACATGTGTGACACCTGGCCTCAGCCAAGCCATGTGACCACTCCTACAGTCTTAGGGCTCATGCACATGACCGTTTTTTTCTCTATTCTTAGAGTTGATCAGGGAGATGGCCAATAACCTGATGGTCATCGGGTTATCTTGTCGTTTTGCCGGCACCAAAAATCATTGTTTCTGTCCAGTGGATTGTACTGTCTAAGGCTACTTTCACACTAGCGTTTGGGGCTCCACTTGTGAGCTCCGTTTGAAGGCTCTCACAAGCGGCCCTGAATGCATCCATATTGCCCCAATGTATTCTGAGTGGATGCGGCATCAGTCTGGCACCGTTTGGCCTCCGCTCAGCAGGCGGACACTCGAACGGATCCGTCCAGACTTACAATGTAAGTCAATGGGCACAGATCCATTTGAAGTTGACACAATATGGCTCAATTTCAAACGGATCCGTCCCCCATTGACTTTCAATGTAAAGTCTGGACGGATCCGTCTGACTAACTTTCACACTTAGAATTTTTTCTGAAATATAACGCAGACAGATCCGTTCTGAACGGATCCCATCGTTTGCATTATAGGAGCGGATCCATCTGTGCAGACACCAGACGGATCCGCTCCGAACGTAAGTGTGAAAGTAGCCTAAGCTGGAATTTTCTGTCCAGGAACAATGATTCTCTATGAGGACAAGTGATCACCCTAGAGATCTCTCGTCCTCATACAGAGGAGATGATTGCTGCATGTAAATACAGCCCTCATCTCAGCTGACAATCAGGCAATTATCGTTTAGGTCGTTACGAATAATTATAAATTTATATAAGGCAGTGGCTCACTCTCCCGTAACCCTGGGGTGGTGCACTAGTCTAGTTGAATCACCCTTTCAAATATAGTAAATATTGATAGAAAAAGACTGGCACTCTAACATATTTTAATCATATGGACTCATCGTAGCATAAAAAGTGTAATGTTACATATATTTATTTATGTTGCTCAACATATAAAAACACCCCTAAAACGTCTTAAAAAGTATAAAAACCAATGTAAACAAATATGTACACAAAATAAGAGCTTTATAAGAGTCTCTATTTAAAGGGGTTCTGCACTTTCATTTCACTGATGATCTATCCTCTGGATAGATCATCAGCTTCTGATCGGCGGGGGTCCGACACACGGGACCCCCGCCGATCAGCTGTTTGAGAAGGCAGCTGCGCTCCAGGAGCGCCGCTGCCTTCTCACTGTTTACCGCCGGGCCGCCCGCCCACTGACGTCACGACTTGTATCAACTAGAGTGGGCGCGGCTAAACTCCATTCAAGTGAACAGAGCTTAGCCGCGCCCACTCTAGTTGATACAAGTCGTGACGTCAGAGGGCGGGCGGCCCGGCGGTAAACAGTGAGAAGGCAGCGGCGCTCCTGGAGCGCCGCTGCCTTCTCAAACAGCTGATCGGCGGGGGTCCCGGGTGTCGGACCCCTGCCGATCAGAAGCTGATGATCTATCCAAAGGATAGATCATCAGTGAAATGAAAGTGCAGAACCCCTTTAAGGCCTCATGCACACGACAGTGTTTTTTCACTGTCAGTGATTTGGCTTCAGTGGTCCGTGTCCGATTTTGCTTCAGTTGTGTTTCCTTGTGTCTTCCCTTTTTTTTGTCTGACAGGGGGAAAAAAGGAAGGTTAATGAAAAGTGTAATTTTATTGCACCAAGGTCTTGTAGAAAACGGACACGGATGACATACCAGTTGTGCATCCGTTTTTTACCGACCCATTGACTTGAATGGGTCCGTCCTCCGTTTTCCACTGACAAGAATAGGACAGGTTATATTTTTTGACGGACTGGAATCACGGATCACGGACGCAGAGAAAAAACTGAAGACTTTTTTCACAGCTCCATAGAAATGAATGGGACCTCCGTTAAACTGTGAAAAATGACAGAACGGATGCGGATGCACACAACGGTCATGTGCATGAGGCCTAAAGGTCTTATTTTGGGTACATATTTGTTAACATTGGCTTTTATGGTTTTTAAGACGTTTTTATATGTTGAGCAATATAAATAAATATATGTAACATTACAAAAAAAATTCTACATTGAGTCCATATGATTAAAATACGTTACAAATAATTGCCTGTTATATCGGCCCATGTAAAAGGACCTTAAGTCATGTTTATCAAATTTGCTAAGTATGGATAAGCTTAGTTGCTATGAATAAGCTGACCGGTGGGATCCCGAATGAAGGACCCTCACCCACCAGATGCTGATGACCTATCCTGAGGACATGTCATCTGTAGTAAAATCCCAGGCTAAATGCACACGATCAGGATTGCGTGCGGATTTTCCGCGTGGATTTGCGTGCGGAAAATCCGCACTGTAGATCATGTACATTTTATTCTATTAGAATTTGAAATTCTCAGTGCACACAATGCAGATTTTTTTCCGCCCGGATTTTGACCTGCGGTGCGGATTTTAAAATCCGCAGCATGTCAATTTATTTTATTTTTCCTGACCGGATTTTCTTCATTCACTTAGTAAAATCAGCATGCAGAAAATCCGCACCGAAACACCGCACCAAATCTGCACGCAAATCCGCATGCAAATCTGCACCAACTGATGAGGATTGACCGCACAGATTTGCCTTCGAACACCTGCGGATTTCAGTGCGGATGCTTCGCACATGAATCGTGAACGTGTGCATGTACCCTTAATGTATAAATTGCAAGTTTTGCTGAATCTTTTCCCACAAAACTATATATCAATCTGCTCAGCTCCCCCTGCTCTATAACATGCTGCAAGCAGATTGCACTGAATTTTGTGGTGACAGGTCTTGTTTAACTCCTTCCCAAGTAAATTACCGCATTGTGCCATACATGTACGGTGCGAGGAAAATCGGTCACCGTATGTAATCTTATGCTACTTTCACACTTGCGTTTGGTGCGGATCTGTTCAGATAATACAAACGTCTGCATCCGTTCAGAACGGATCAGTTTGTATTATCTTTAACATAGCCAAGACGGATCCGTCTTGAACACCATTGAAAGTCAAGGGGGGACGGATCCGTTTTCTATTGTGCCAGTGAAAACGGATCCGTTCCCATTGGGTTACATTGTGTGTCAGGATGGATCCGTTTGGCTCAGTTTCGTCAGACGGACAAAGCGGAATGGTGGCGGAACGGAGCCAAACTGATGCATTCTGAGCAGATCCTTATCCATTCAGAATGCATTAAGGGCAAAACTGATCCGTTTTGGACCGTTTGTGAGAGCCCTGAACGGATCTCACAAACAGAAACCAAAACACCAGTGTGAAAGGAGCCTTAGTTACGGGCCATGGGGTGTTGTAACTTCTCCTGCAGCACTGATCACTGCGATTGGCCAGTCAATGTGTGTTTCTGCATGTCCACACCAAAATCCACAATTTCTAATGGCAGATTTTGGCAGATCTCACCCTTCATTGGAAAAAGGAAATCCACAGCTGAAACCCAAAACATAATTGAGATGCTGCCCATTTGGAAATCCGTAAGGCAGGTCAATTTTCACATGGAAAAATTCAGCAGAGTGTACATGAGGTTTGTGCAATTTCATCCACTTTGCTGGTACTGTAATACGCTGCAGTTTTTCCGCATGAGAATCCACAACGTGTGCCTCTCCTACCTCCTGGACCGACTTCTATCTTCGGTTTAAAAACGGCAACAAATAGGCCTCTTTCACAAGAGCGAATGCCGTGCGGGTAATCCGCTGCGTGAAAGAGTGCCAAGCCGCGCTCTGGACAGCAGAGACACGGAGCAGTAACATGATTGATAACGCTCTTTGCCCCTCTGTGATCTTTTTACTACAAAATCACGGTGACAACTTTATCTCACAGTGATTTTGTAGTAACGAGATCACAGAGAGGCTTGAAGCATTATCAATCATTTTCATGCTCTGTGTCTCTGCTGTCCGGAGCGCGGCTTGGCTCTCTTTCACGCACGGCATCCGCTTGTGTGAAAGAGCCCATACTGTCACAAAAACTGCTGCTTTTTCCAAAGAAAGTTGTGTGAAGCCACTCTTAACCGCCTCCGGACCGCCTAACGCAGGATCGCGGTCCGGAGGCGGCAGCTCTGTGCAGAGTGACACATATACGCGTCATCTCGCGTGAGCCGAGATTTCCTGTGAACGCGCGCACACAGGCGCGCACATTCACAGGATCGGAAGGTAAGCGAGTGGATCTCCAGCGTGCCAGCGGCGATCGTTCGCTGGCAGGCTGGAGATGCGATTTTTTTAACCCCTAACAGGTATATTAGACGCTGTTTTGATAACAGCGTCTAATATACCTGCTACCTGGTTCTCTGGTGGTCCCTTTTACTTGGATCGACCACCAGAGGACACAGGTAGCTCAGTAATAAGTAGCACCAAACACCACTACACTAAACCCCCCCCCCCCCGTCACTTATTAACCCCTTATTAACCCCTGATAACCCCATATAGACTCCCTGATCACCCCCCTGTCATTGATCACCCCCCCTGTAAGGCTCCATTCAGACGTCCGTATGATTTTTACGGATCCACGGATACATGGATCGGATCCGTAAAACACATACGGACGTCTGAATGGAGCCTTACAGGGGGGTGATCAATGACAGGGGGGTGATCACCCCATATAGACTCCCTGATCACCCCCCTGTCATTGATCACCCCCCTGTAAGGCTCCATTCAGACGTCCGTATGATTTTTACGGATCCACGGATACATGGATCGGATCCGCAAAACACATACGGACGTCTGAATGGAGCCTTACAGGGGGGTGATCAATGACAGGGGGGTGATCACCCATATAGACTCCCTGATCACCCCCTTGTCATTGATCACCCCCCTGTAAGGCTCCATTCAGACGTCCGTATGATTTTTACGGATCCACGGATACATAGATCGGATCCGCAAAACACATACAGACGTCTGAATGGAGCCTTACAGGGGGGGTGATCAATGACAGGGGGTTGATCACCCATATAGACTCCCTGATCACCCCCCTGTCATTGATCACCCCCCTGTCATTGATCACCCCCCTGTAAGGCTCCATTCAGACGTCCGTATTATTTTTACGGATCCACGGATACATGGATCGGATCCGCAAAACACATACGGACGTCTGAATGGAGCCTTACAGGGGGGTGATCAATGACAAGGGGGTGATCACCCATATAGACTCCCTGATCACCCCCCTGTCATTGATCACCCCCCTGTCATTGATCAACCCCCTGTCATTGATCCCCCCCCTGTAAGGCTCCATTCAGACGTCCGTATGATTTTTACGGATCCAAGGATACATGGATCGGATCCGCAAAACACATACGAACGTCTGAATGGAGCCTTACAGGGTGGGTGATCACCCCATATAGACTCCCTGATCACCCCCCTGTCATTGATCATCCTCCTGTCATTAATCACCCCCCTGTTATTGATCATCCCCCTGTAAGGCTCCATTCAGACATTTTTTTGGCCCAAGTTAGCGGAAAGAAGACACCCCAAGGTATTCCGTGAGGGGCATATTGAGTCCATGAAAGATTTAATTTTTTGTCCCAAGTTAGCAGAAAGGGAGACTTTGTGAGAAAATTCAAAAAAAATAAAAATTTCCGCTAACTTGTGACAAAAAAATAAAAAATTCTAGGAACTCGCCATGCCCCTTACGGAATACCTTGGGGTGTCTTCTTTCCAAAATGGGGTCACTTGTGGGGTAGTTATACTGCCCTGGCAATTTAGGGGCCCTAATGTGTGCGAAGTAGTTTGAAATCAAAATCTGTAAAAAATGGCAGGTGAAATCCGAAAGGTGCTCTTTGGAATGTGGGCCCCTTTGCCCACCTAGGCTGCAAAAAAGTGTCACACATCTGGTATTGCCGTACTCAGGAGAAGTTGGGCAATGTGTTTTGGGGTGTCATTGAAATATACCCATGCTGGGTGAGATAAATATCTTGGTCAAATGCCAACTTTGTATTAAAAAAATGGGAAAAGTTGTCTTTTGCCAAGACACCAGATGTGTGACACTTTTTTGCAGCCTAGGTGTGCAAAGGGGCACACATTCCAAAGAGCACCTTTCGGATTTCACCGGTCATTTTTTACAGATTTTGATTTCAAACTACTTTGCACGCATTTGGGCCCCTAAAATGCCAGGGCAGTATAACTACCCCACAAGTGACCCCATTTTGGAAAGAAGACACCCCAAGGTATTTCGTGATGGGCATAGTGAGTTCATGGAAGTTTTTATTTTTTGTCACAAGTTAGTGGAATATGAGACTTTGTAAGAAAAATAAATAAATGAAAAAAATCATAATTTTCCGCTAACTTGTGACAAAAAATAAAAAGTTCTATGAACTCACTATGCCCATCAGTGAATACCTTAGGGCAGTGATGGCGAACCTATGGCACGGGTGCCAGAGGCGGCACTCAGAGCCCTCTCTGTGGGCACCCGCGCCTTGGAAAAAGTCTATGATGTACCAATATGCTTTAGACTTTTCCTGCCATTCATCAGCGCAGGGCGCACTATGAACAGCACAGGCAGCGCACTGAATATAGGCAGGCTGTTATATCTAAGTGATAAAGTACACTCGGTCTCTAAAAGGTTCACCATCACTGCCTTAGGGTGTCTACTTTCCGAAATGGGGTCATTTGTGGGGTGTTTGTACTGTCTGGCCATTGTAGACCCTCAGGAAACATGACAGGTGCTCAGAAAGTCAGAGCTGCTTCAAAAAGCGGAAATTCACATTTTTGTACCATAGTTTGTAAACGCTATAACTTTTACCCAAACCATTTTTTTTTTTTAATCAAAGACATGTAGAACAATAAATTTAGAGAAAAATGTATATATGGATGTCGTTTTTAAAAAAAAAAAATTACAACTGAAAGTGAAAAATTTCATTTTTTTGCAAAAAAATCGCTACATTTCGATTAATAACAAAAAAAGTAAAAATGTCAGCAGCAATGAAATACCACCAAATGAAAGCTCTATTAGTGAGAAGAAAAGGAGGTAAAATTCATTTGGGTGGTAAGTTGCATGACCGAGCAATAAACAGTGAAAGTAGTGTAGTGCAGAAGTGTAAAAAGTGGCCTGGTCATTAAGGGTGTTTCAGCTAGGGGGGTTGAAGTGGTTAATATGGTCACAAATGTGAAATAGTGCAGTATCATTTATCAGCATATTTTTTTCAGATCGAATAAAAGTAAAAAAATTCTGCTTGGGACTTCTTTTTTTTTGCTGTACCTGTTTTTACCTTCGGATTATGGTGGATGTTAGTCATAAATCATTGGCTTAACGTAGATCATTACTAGTAACCAGTGCAATGATTGGCACACGGTGGAGGCATCAGCACAGAGGTTAGACAGATGAGCCTGGCCGCTGCATTCATGAAAGACTGGTGACGGGGAGGACAATTAACCACCTCCGGACCGCCTAACGCAGATGTGCGGTCCGGAGGCGGCAGCGCTGCGCAGACTGACGCATATACGCGTCATCTCGTGAGATGCGAGATGACGCGCTTTGCCGGCCCGTTCGGGCCGGCATTTCGTCGAGGGGGGTCGCGTCATCAGCTTGCCAGCCAATGATCGCGGCTGGCAAGCTGATGATTTTTAAAAAAAACAATCAGAGTGCCAGATAACAGATCATATTAGTAAATATGATCTGTTATATGGCTGGCCTGCTCCTCTGCTGGTTCTTTTCGTCGGTTGGATTCAGCAGAGGAGCAGGCTACACAGTGAGTACACCAACACTACATACTAGCCCCAGATCACCCCCCTGAACCCCAATTAACCCTTTGATCACCCCTTTGATCGCCCCTGTCAATCACTAGAGAAAGGAAAAAAGTGATCAGTGCAAACTGTCACTTTTGTTTTCACTGGTATTGACCGTTAGGTTTTAGGTATAGTTTAGGCCCCTTGGTTAGGTAGTTTAGGGATCAGTTAGCGCCCAGCCCACCGCACCGCAGTCACTGATTCGCTGATTAGCGTATCGCTAATCAGCATTTGTACTTTTATAGTATCTGGAAGTGATCAAAACTGATCACGGTCAGATCTATAATTGTATTAGTGTCACTTTAGTTCTCCCTCCACCCAAAACGCAGTGTTTGCCCGATCAGGCCTGATCGGTCGCCCACACGTGCGTTCGCCCCCACCCGCCCCCACGTGCGTTCGCCCACACCCGCCCCACCGCAGTGACCAAAAAATTTTTTTTTTTGATCACTGCACATTCACTTTACACGCGCTGCGGCGATAAAAAAATCAGTTTTGATATTTTTTATCAACCGCAGCGGCCTCCGGTACTTCGCTAGCCTCCCCTTTGTAAGACAGGCTTGCTTTTTTTTCTTGGGTAGTCTCAGGGAATACCCCTAAATTTAGTTGCCCAAATGTCAAACAGGGGGTATTCTTCTGAAGAGGCCTACAGGCTTCTGACCCAGTCGGATGAGGAATGGGAACCCTCATCTGATGAATCTAGCGGGTCAGAATACGAACCTGTAGAAAGCAGTGGCTCTCTGACCCAAAGTTCGGACGAGGAGGCTGAGGTCCCTGATAGCACCAGGCGTACCCGGCCCTGTGTCGCTAGACCGCAGGTTGCGCAGGATCCGCTTCAAGAGCAGCAGAGTGGGGCTGCTGCTGTCGGATTACGTGGTGAGGCATACACCAGCAGCGCAGCCCTCCCTGGACCTAGTACCAGCACTGCCGTACAACCTGGTGAAGTGGCGAGCACCAGAAGGGCAGTTGAAGCTGGTACGGTGGCACGAGCAGTAGTGACCCCGTCGCAGCCACCGCAAAGACGTGCCCGTAGAGCCCCTAGAATCCCTGAGGTGCTGGCAAACCCTGATTGGCAGTCCCCAACTTCAGCCGCACCTGTAGTTTTCCCTTTCACTGCCCAGTCTGGAGTTTGGGTTGAGACAGCTCAGATCGGTTCGGCCCTGGGATTTTTTGAGCTGTTCTTGAATGCGGAGCTCTTAGACATAGTTGTGGCCGAAACAAACAGGTATGCCACACAATTTATAACCGCCAACCCGGGAAGCTATTATGCCCAGCCTTTCCGGTGGAAACCAGTCCAAGTTTCCGAAATTAAAACTTTTCTGGGCCTCCTCCTCAACATGGGTCTAACTAAAAAGCATGAATTGCGGTCATATTGGTCCACGAACCCAATTCATCACATGCCCATGTTCTCTGCTGCTATGTCCAGGGCATGTTTTGAGGCCATCCTGCGTTTCCTGCACTTTAGCGACAACACCGCCTCCCGTCCCAGAGGCCACCCTGCTTTTGACCGGCTCCACAAAATTCGGCCCCTCATAGACCATTTCAACCTGAAATTTGCAGATTTGTATACCCCAGAGCAAAACATCTGCGTAGACGAGTCCCTGATACATTTTACCAGGCGCCTTGGCTTCCAGCAATACATCCCAAGCAAGCGCGCCCGGTATGGGGTCAAATTGTATAAGCTCTGTGAAAGGGCCACAGGCTATACCCACAAATTTCGGATCTATGAGGGAAAAGATCAGACCCTGGAGCCGGTCGGTTGCCCTGACTACCTGGGGAGCAGTGGGAAGACAGTTTGGGACTTGGTGTCACCCTTATTCGGCAAGGGGTACCATGTTTTTGTGGACAAGTTTTACACAAGTGTGGCCCTCTTTAGGCATTTGTTTCTAGAACGGATTGGCGCCTGTGGCACCGCGCGAACTAGTCGCGTGGGCTTCCCCCAACGGCTCGTTACCACCCGTCTTGCAAGGGGGCAGAGGGCCGCACTGTGTAACGAAGAACTGCTCGCGGTGAAATGGAGAGACAAGCGTGACGTTTACATGCTCTCCTCCATTCACGCAGACACGACAATACAAATTGAGCGAGCAACCCGTGTCATTGAAAAGCCCCTCTCAGTCCACGACTATAACCTTCACATGGGAGGGGTGGACTTCAATGACCAGATGTTGTCTCCGTATTTAGTTTCCCGCAGAACCAGACGCTGGTATAAGAAGGTGTCTGTATATTTAATTCAATTGGCTCTGTATAATAGTTTTGTTCTCTACAGTAAGGCTGGGAGAACTGGATCCTTCCTCAAATTTCAGGAAGAGATCATCGAGAACCTCCTGTACCCAGGAGGTTCCGTGGCCCCATCCACCAGTGTAGTTAGCTGTCTACACGAGCGACATTTCCCCAATGTCGTTCCTGGTACCTCAACCCAACCGTCACCCCGAAAAAGATGTTGTGTCTGTAGCAGGAGTGGAATAAGGCGTGACACCCGCTATTTCTGTCCTGACTGTCCTGACCACCCTGCCCTATGCTTTGGAGAGTGTTTCCGGAAGTACCACTCACAGGTACACTATTAGCATAGGGATCATCTCACCAGGACAGGCACACAGGGCTATTAGGGCCCATTCACTCACACAGCTGCTGCAAACCTCTCCTTTCACCTGGGACAAAGTGCATAACGCACTTCGCCACATCTTTGGGCGATTTGCGCTTTGCACATTGACCCATGGGGAAGGAGAGGTTTGTTCTATAAAGGTAAAAAAAAAAAAAAGCACCAGTAAGCAAAAAGGTTAATGTTTAGTTCAAAAAGTTAAAGTTTATATATTCTGTTCCAAAGTTAATAAAATTATTGCGTTGCGGCCTGTTTTATTTTTTTTTAACCTTCCAGGTGGACCAACCAATCGACTAGCTGCAGCACTGATGTGCATTCTGACAGAAGCATTGCGCTGCTGTCAGATTACACGCAAGTCGGTGTATGCGGCGCTGCAAGACGAGATTTCTCCTCTGCAGTAACAGATACGTTTGCCAAGGCATACGAGCTAAGGAGGCGGCGTTCCTATGCTTTGGCAAACACTTTGTATATAAAAAAAAATATATAAAAAATCCCGGCAATGATTTATTCATCCACATCGATTGATGTGAATGGAGAAATCTGGTTTGCTAGGGCATACGAGCTAAGTGGGTATGGATGTTGGGCGGAGCTCCTATGTCCTGGCAGACGCCTTTCCCCTCCTTTTTTTTTTTTTGGCAGAGATTTTTTCATCCACATTGATCGATGCGAATGAAGAAATCTGTGCCGTTCATTTTTTCCTTTCAGCCCAGAGGCTGAACGGAAAAAAAAATCTCATTACCTGTATGCTCAATATAAGGAGATTAGCAGAAACTCCTAATGCTGGCCACACATGTAATGATTGCGGAGACCCTCAAATGCCAGGGCAGTACAAACACCCCACAACTGACCCCATTTTGGAAAGAAGACACCCCAAGGTATTCGCTGAGGGGCATATTGAGTCCATGAAAGATTTAAATTTTTGTCCTAAGTTAGCGGAAAGTGAGACTTTGTGAGAAAAAACAAGAAAAAAATCAATTACCGCTAACTTATGCCAAAAAAAAAAATATTTCTATGAACTTGCCAGGCCCCTCATTGAATACCTTGGGGTGTCTTCTTTCCAAAGTGGGGTCACATGTGGGGTATTTATACTGCCCTGGCTTTTTAGGGGCCCTAAAGCGTGAGAAGAAGTCTGGGATCCAAATGTCTAAAAATGCCCTCCTAAAAGGAATTTGGGCACCTTTGCGCATCTAGGCTGCAAAAAAGTGTCACACATCTGGTATTGCCGTATTCAGGAGAAGTTGGGCAATGTGTTTTGGGGTGTCATTTTACATATACCCATGCTGGGTGAGATAAATATCTTGGTCAAATGCCAACTTTGTATAAAAAAATTGGAAAAGTTGTCTTTTGCCAAGATATTTCTCTCACCCAGCATGGGTATATGTAAAATGACACCCCCCAAAACACATTCCCCAACTTCTCCTGAGTACGGCGATACCAGATGTGTCACACTTTTTTGCAGCCTAGGTGGGCAAAGGGACCCACATTCCAAAGTGCACCTTTCGGATTTCACCGGTCATTTTTTACAGATTTTGATTGCAAACTACTTCTCACACATATGGGCCCCTAAATTGCCAGGGCAGTATAACTACGCCACAAGTGACCCCATTTTGGAAAGAAGATACCCCAAGGTATTCCGTGAGGGGCATGGCGAGTTCCTAGAATTTTTTATTTTTTGTCGCAAGTTAGTGGAATATGAGACTTTGTAAGGAAAAAAGAGAAAAAATAAATCATCATTTTCCGCTAACTTGTGACAAAAAATAAAAAATTCTAAAAACTCGCCGTGCCCCTCACAGAATACCTTGGGGTGTCTTCTTTCCAAAATGGGGTCACTTGTGGGGTAGTTATACCGCCCTGGCAATTTAGGGGCCCAAATGTGTGAGAAGTACTTTGCAATCAAAATGTGTAAAAAATGGCCTGCGAAATCTGAAAGGTGCACTTTGGAATATGTGCCCCTTTGCCCACCTTGGCTGCAAAAAAGTGTCACACATCTGGTATCGCCGTACTCAGGAGAAGTTGGGGAATGTGTTTTGTGGTGTCATTTTACATATACACATGCTGGGTGAGAAAAATATCTTGGTCAAATGCCAATTTTGTATAAAAAAATGGGAAAAGTTGTCTTTTGCCAAGATATTTCTCTCACCCAGCATGGGTATATATAAAATGACACCCCAAAACACATTCCCCAACTTCTCCTGAGTACGGCGATACCAGATGTGTGACACTTTTTTGCAGCCTAGGTGGGCAAAGGGACCCACATTCCAAAGTGCACCTTTCGGATTTCACCGGTCATTTTTTACAGATTTTGATTGCAAAGTACTTCTCACACATATGGGCCCCTAAATTGCCAGGGCAGTATAACTACGCCACAAGTGACCCCATTTTGGAAAGAAGACACCCCAAGTTATTCCGTGAGGAGCATGGTGAGTTCCTAGAATTTTTTATTTTTTGTCGCAAGTTAGTGGAATATGAGACTTTGTAAGAAAAAAATTAAAATAAAAAATAATCATCATTTTCCGCTAACTTGTGACAAAAAATAAAAAGTTCTATGAACTCACTATGCCCATCAGCGAATACCTTAGGGTGTCTACTTTCCGAAATGGGGTCATTTGTGGGGGGTTTCTACTGTTTGGGCATTGTAGAACCTCAGGAAACATGACAGGTGCTCAGAAAGTCAGAGCTGCTTCAAAAAGCGGAAATTCACATTTTTGTACCATAGTTTGTAAACGCTATAACTTTTACCCAAACCATTTTTTTTTTTTGCCCAAACATTTTTTTTTTATCAAAGACATGTAGAACTATAAATTTAGCAAAAAATTTATATATGGATGTCGTTTTTTTTGCAAAATTTTACAGCTGAAAGTGAAAAATGTCATTTTTTTGCAAAAAAATCGTTACATTTTGATTAATAACAAAAAAAGTAAAAATGTCAGCAGCAATAAAATACCACCAAATGAAAGCTCTATTAGTGAGAAGAAAAGGAGGTAAAATTCATTTGGGTAGTAAGTTGCATGACCGAGCGATAAACGGTAAAAATAGTGTAGTGCAGAAGTGTAAAAAGTGGCCTGGTCATGAAGGGGGTTTTAGCTAGCGGGGTTGAAGTGGTTAATAATGATTTACAGTAATCGAGACGGGAATGGATCAGGGCAACAATGAGAGTTTTTGTTGTTTCCACAGTCAGAAAGGGGTGGATTCCAGAGAGGTTTTAGAGGTGCAGGCATCATGAGTGGGTGGGAGATTGAATATAGGGGGTAAAGGAAAATTTGGTGTCAAACATAACACCAGCCAGAGAGAAAGGAAGAAAACAAGATAGAATGGTGTCCTTAAGGCCGATAGATTGAAGCATGGTGAGGAGGAGATGGTGGTCTACACTGTCAATTGCTGCAGAGAGATCCAGGAGAAATAGTGTAAATTGCATTTAGCTGTCAGGGGATCATCTGTCACTTTGGTAAGGGAAGTTTCGTAGATTGTATGGTGCGAAAACCAGATTGTAATGGATCAAGGAGAGAGTTAGCGGAGAGATAGTGGATGAGGCGAGAGTAGACCAGGACTTTAGAGACGAAGGGAAGATTATTGATAGGTCTGTAGTTAGTTGCCCAGGACAGGTCAAGACAAGGTTTTTTTTTATCTAGTGGGTCTAGCTCCTGGTTCATTACAGTTTGCCTAGCCCATGAAGCCCTTTAAAGTATCACTGCATTTGGACGTGCATGAATATGTTGTAGAGTTAGACCTGCAAAAGGCTAAGTAACTGCAAAGTATTTGAGTGCTAGAGATCCACTGACTTCCTGGCAGTTACCCAGTAATCAACAAGCACAGATGCCACTAACGCCAATGCCATTCCAGCTCCAATGTCTGCAGCCGGCCCTGTTCTGCATCCGCCTACCCTGTAAAAGTACCATGTACAGAACAAAGTCTACTGGGGATTCCTAAACTATTGTGCTATTCAGTTTCAGCCAGGGATGGGATTCAGATTTTTAGCAACAGATTCCCTACTTGTCATGTGGGATGCCTGCAGTGTATTGCCAATTCAGGTTACAACGTGCTACAGAGGTTTGTACTATTTGAAACTACAGTATGACCTAGACAGTGGTAGGCCTCATGCACATGACCGTTGTTGTGTTCCGTGTCCGTTGTTCCGTTTTCCGTGATTTTCTGCAGACCCATTGACTTTCAATATGTCCGTTGAAAACTCGGATAATGCACCGTTTGTCACCGGCGTCCGTGATCCGTGTTTTCAGTCCGTCAAAAAAATAGGACCTATCCTATTTTTTTCACGGAAAACGGTTCACAGACCCATTCAAGTCAATGGGTCCGTGAAAAAACACGGATGCACACAAGATTGTCATCCGCGTCTGTGATCCGTGTCAATTTTTTTCCTATCATTTGCAAGGCAAACTTGACTTAGATTTTTTTTCACTTTCCTTCATGTCTGGTGGTCCTCCAAAAATCAAGGAAGACACACGAAAACAAAAACGGAAACGGATCACGGAACAATGGAACCCTGTTTTGCGGACCGTGAAAAAATACTGTCGTGTGCATGAGGCCTTAAAGGGAACCTGTCACCGGGATTTTGGGTATAGAGCTGAGGACATGGGTTGCTGGGTGGCCACTAGCACATCCACAATACCGAGTCCCCAATGCTCTGTGTGCTTTTATTGTGCAAAAAAACTGATTTGATACAAATGCAAATTAACATAAAAGAGTCATATCTTACTTGTGTGACCAGAGAAGAGTCATATTTTCAAGCTCTGACTCATCTCAGGTTGATTTGCATATGTATCAAATTGGTTTTTTTTTACACAATAAAAGCACACAGAGCTATGGGGACTGGGTATTGCGGATGTGCTAGTGGCCATCTAGCAACCCATGTCATCAGCTCTATACCCCAAATCCCGGTGACAGGTTCCCTTTAAGGATATGATGAGAGTTGTTATTTCACAAACTAGAAAGGCGGCAGAAATAATTTAGCTGCAGACGATAATAGTGATTATACCAATTATTTAAAACCAGTAATTCATAGGTCATGTCTTATTTGACTGGAGTTGTTCTTTCTTTTCTTCTCAAGAGTTTGTTGTCCAAATGTTTTTGGCTCCTAACTTTTTTAAATGTCTTTTCATTAAAATTGTTAACATATTTGCCACAAGACATTTGTGTATAGAATGATTTCCACTGTTATCCACAAGATGTATAAACAAATAATATAAGTAAGACAGAAGAACATAAATCCAGCTATTATCACACTGCATATTGAGGCTCAAAATGTAAACGTAATATGCCTCCCTCCCCCAAAAAGGCTCCTCACTTTTGCGGCATATCCTTACAAATATACTAGCTCTGAATACTGCACACACAATGTATCTCTGGATATAATACTGCCACATGAGAGAGTTGAAAACAGCCTCCTTTCCTCTTGCAAGAAAAATGTATCCTTTAACCTTTAACCTTTAACATGTTTGTCTATAAATTTCTTTCTAATCTCCTGAGACTACTCTCCCCTTAGCTTTCTTTGGTCCATGTTCAGTGTGGTACACACCATGATACCATACAGCAGAGTGACTACTTTTCACCCTTCAAATAGGCAGACAGACTGATTACAAATTTGAAGACACCTTTGATGCGAATTACAGGACACACCTTAGTTTAACATGCCCCTATGGCCAAATTATTTACAGTATTTTCGAGGGCCCCCCCCCCCCCCCCGAGTGATGTCCCCTTTAGTGGCTGATGTCGTCTTAAGTACCCCACACACAGAGACACTCCTAAGTGCCCCCCACACAAAGTGGTGCTCTCTAAGTGCCCCCACACAGTACAATGTCCCCTTAAGTGGTCCCCATATAGTAATGTCCCCTTCAGCCACCCCACAGAGTGATGCCTCCTTAAGAGGTCCCCCAGAGTGATGTCCCCTTATGTGGCTGTATAATACACTCTTGAGTTCCCACTCATAGTGATGTCCTTTTAGGTGCCACCTTACAGTGATGCTATTTTAAGTGCCCCCTCACAGTCACGCCTTCTTAAGTACCACATCACAGCAATGCGCTCTTAAGTGCCCCCTCACAGTGATTTTATCTTAAGTGCTCGCTTACAGTGATGTTCTCATAAGTGCCCCCTCAGATTGATTTCCTCTTAAAGGGGTTGTCCAAGTTATATTTATTGATGACCTATCCTCAGAATAGGTTATTTATATCAGATAGACGGGGGTCCGGCACCCCCGCCAATCAGCTGGTTGAAGAGAAGGCGCGTGCCGTGCCAGCGCTGCCTCCTATTCACTGTTTACCTTCTAGCCGTTGCATCTGCAGCGGTGAGCAGGTGTAATTACACCCAAGCCGTCCCATTCATTTCAATGGTACTGATCGCTCCTATACAGCGATCCGTACCATTGAAATGATTAGGACGGCTTGGGTGTAATTACACCTGCTCACCACTGCAGATGCAACGGCTAGAAGGTAAACAGTGAAGAGGATTCAGCGCTGGCACGGCGCGCGCCTTCTCTTCAAACAGCTAAATTGACGGGGGTGTTGGATAGATGAGGATAACCCATCAATAAATATAACTTGGACAACCCCTTTAAGTTCCTATCACAACGAGTGCAGTGATGCTCCCTTAAGTGATGTAATGCCCCCTTAAACAGTTTTTTCTGTCTCCAGATACTGATGACATTCAGTATACTCAGGATAGGTCATTTATATGTGATTGCTGAGGGTCTGACACCCTGCACCCCTATGGATCAGCTGTTCCCTGCAGCATTTGCGCAAGCGTACCACAGGAAATTGCCCGCGCTTACGTAGTGACTTCAGTGGGTATTGGGCTCACTGTAGGTATAGTACATGTATCTGGTGTAAGCATGCAGTGGGTGACATCATAGATGGTAGGTATGTGTCACTGAGGCTGCTACACTCAGTGATCTAAATCCCGGAGGTAAGTAGTGACCAGTGATGGTAGATCACTGAGTTGGTGGTAGCTGGAATTTGGGTCCGGGATTTAGGAGTGACTGAAGAGCTTGGGTGGGAAGGTCACTCCCATACTCCATCTCGGGTGTTACAGCCACACACACAGGTGTGATGGTGATTTTAAAAAGGACACTGAGAGGAAGACTACTGAACCAAACCTCTTGGCAATGAGGACTTGCTGGGAGAAAAACTGCAGCTGGTGAGAAGCCTGTATCACTGTGTGTTGTTATTTTATTTGGACTGTTCTGTTATTTGAAGAAAGCAAGCCTGAACTGTGCTGTGTGCCTAATAAACCCTGAAAAGAGACTGTTTGAGTGGTCCCGTCTCACATATGGTGGAGGATGCGGGCAATTGGTTGCTAGGAGCAACGACATGAAAACCTGTCAGTGGTGAATGTCGTGGGTTAAGGCAGCAGCAGGTTTGCAACAAGAATCTGTTGAAATGGAAGAGCTCCTCAAGCAGATGGTGCAGAGCAATCTGCAGCAGCGGCAGGCACTGGAGCAGCAGCAAAGAGCCCATGCAGAGGCTTTACAGGCTCAACGGCAGGCTAATGCACAGCAACACGAGACTAACCGTCTATTGACTGAGCAAATTGCGGCCCTCAGAGACGCTGTGACAGCACCACAAGTGGTGCATATGGCTGGGCAAGCTTCAGGTGGTGTGCGGAAAACTGTGCAGTCTGCTTTACAGAGAATGACAAATGAGGACGACGTGGAGGCTTATTTAACTGTCTTTGAACGTATTGCAGACAGAGAGAAACTGCCTGTAGATCAGTGGGCTGAGGTGCTGGCTCCATATTTGACTGGGGAGCCGCAGAAAGCATACTATGACCTGACCTTACAGGATTCGAGAGACTACCGCAAGTTAAAAGCGGAAATACTGGCTCGCATGGGAGTCAGTCCTGCACTCCAGGCCCAGCGGGTACAACAGTGGATCTTTTGCCAGGACAAACCACCGAGGTCACAGATGTTTGATCTGTTCCACTTGTTACGGAAGTGGTTGCAACCAGAGTCATCGTCCCCAGAGCAGATGGTGGAAAAAGTGGTAATGGATCGTTACCTGCACTCTCTTCCCGCGCCAGTACAACGCTGGGTTGCCCAGGGAGATCCCCAGAATGCTGACCAGCTGATAAACCTGGTTGAGAGGTACACTGCAGCGGAGAACCTCCTTGCAGGAGCTGAGAAAATAAAAATAATTCCCGGCAACCCCAAGGTTTATGCGGAACCCAGTAGGAGGGGGTTTAAACCCAGGGGAGAGCGGGGACAAGTGCCCGTGGAAACGAAAAAAGAATCACCAGAAACTGGTTCTAGACCTCCACCCCGCCGTCTTGTTTGTTGGAGGTGTCATAACCTGGGGCACATTGCGGCTCACTGTCCCATGACAAATGAACGTATGGATTGTGACATGGCACGATGGTGCTCCCTGTTTGCCCATCCCGCCTGCAGTGCCATCCAGTACCAGGCAACCGGGCCTCATATGTGCCAGGTGACTGTCAATGCTAGCCCTGTGATTGCACTACTAGACTCAGGAAGCCTTGTTACACTTGTTAGAGAAAATCTTGTTCCCATATTGCCGGCACCTGGACAGGGCATGGGGGTGATGTGTGTGCATGGGGATGTTAAGAACTATCCAGTTGCTCAGGTCACCATAGCCACTGAATGTGGGACTGTATTGCATACGGTGGGCATGGTGAAGAACTTATTGCATGCCATGATAATAGGGCGGGATCTTCCGTTGTTTTGGGAACTGTGGGGTAAAATGTCACCCAAACAAGTAAAATTTGCACCTGCTTATGATGTGTCTCATGTTGAGGAAATCACAAACCAGGCTATGCCTAGTGAACCAGCTGAGGTAGTTGAGGGATTTCCGCTATCTGTCTTGGTGGGAGACGAGAGTGAGACCGTAGAATCCGAGCAGACCGTACCCATTCTGGATATCCCGCAAGGGAATTTTGGGACGGCCCAGGCGCAAGATCCCACTCTAAAAGGGGCTTTAGCAAATGTGACTGTTCTAAATGGTGTTCCCCAAGAGCCGGGTGCTGACCACAGGTATCCGCATTTTGAAATGCACAATGACCTCTTATATCGGGTTACCAAAGCTCACGATGAGGTGATAGAACAGTTAGTGGTTCCCGGGCCCTATAGAAAAATGGTCCTAGAAATGGCTCATACTCATGTGTTAGGGGGTCACCTAGGTACAGATAAAACCCGCGAACGAATATTTCAGAGGTTCTATTGGCCGGGGTGTTATAAAGAAATAGACGAATACTGCAAATCCTGCCCTACATGCCAATTAAAGGCCCCGCGGTCTCATTTTAAAAGTCCGTTGGTGCCACTTCCTATTATTGAGATACCATTTGAAAGGATCGCCATGGACTTAGTGGGACTGTTAGACAAATCAGCTAGGGGACACCAGTATATTCTAGTAGTGCTGGATTATGCTACCCGGTATCCAGAGGCCGTGCCGTTACGAAACTCCTCCGCTAAAACTATTGCTCGGGAGCTGTTTCATATATGCACGAGAGTGGGACTCCCCAAAGAAATCTTGACTGACCAAGGGACCCCATTTATGTCCAGGGTCATGCTCGAGCTGTGCAAACTACTGAAAATTAAACAGTTAAAAACTTCAGTGTACCATCCCCAAACTGATGGCCTCGTAGAAAGGTTCAATAAAACCTTGAAAGCCATGTTGAAAAAGGCCATTGAGAAAGATGGCAAGGATTGGGATTGTTTGTTGCCATATCTGTTGTTTTCAATCTGGGAAGTTCCTCAAGCTTCTACAGGGTTCTCACCTTTTGAGTTGCTTTATGGTAGACACCCTCTGGGTTTGCTTGATGTAGCTAAGGAGACATGGGAGACTGAAGTTACTCCATACAGGAGTGTCATTGATCATGTGGTACAAATGCAAGAGAGAATTGCCAAGGTGATGCCCATAGTGAAGGAACATCTCCAAAGGGCCCAAGAAGCTCAGAGAAGTGTGTACAACCGTTCTGCCAGAATTAGAGAGTTCAAGCCAGGGGATCGGGTATTAATTCTCGTACCTACGGTTGAGAGCAAGTTATTGGCTAGATGGCAGGGACCTTTTGAGGTGATAGAAAAAGTTGGGGAAGTAAATTATAGAGTCCCTCAGCCAGGGAAAAGGAAACCAGTGCAGGTCTATCATGTAAACTTAATGAAACCTTGGAGAGAACGGGAGTCCTTGTCAGCTACGCTCTTATCTCCCACTGTTTCCGGTCCTGAGTTTGGGAAGGTGACAATTGCTAGTTCCTTATCACGTCCCCAAAGACAGGAAACTAAAGAGTTGTTGCAACGAAATACGGACATATTCTCTAGCTTACCAGGTTGCATTAATGTGGTGGAACATGATGTCATCACTGAACCCCACATAAGGGTTAAAGTAAAACCGTATCGCATCCCAGAAGCCCGTAGACAAGCAGTCTCAGAGGAGGTTCAGAGAATGTTACAATTAGGGGTAATTGAAAGGTCCAAAAGTGAATGGTCTAGCCCAATTGTGTTGGTCCCAAAACCAAATGGAAGCTGGCGCTTTTGTAATGACTTTCGGAAACTTAATGAAGTTTCCAAGATGGATGCTTACCCTATGCCTAGGGTGGATGAACTAGTTGAAAGGTTGGGTCCCGCCAGGTATATAACCACGTTAGACCTCACCAAAGGGTATTGGCAAATACCATTAGCAAAAGAGGCCCGAGAGAAAACAGCCTTTTCTACGTCAGAGGGATGTTTCCACTATGTTAGGATGCCATTTGGGTTGAAAGGGGCCCCTGCTACATTTCAAAGGGCAATGGATGACATTTTGCTTCCCCACAGGGAATATGCAGCAGCCTACTTAGATGACATTGTTATCTACAGCCTGGATTGGAAAACCCATTTAAGTAAAGTCCAGGCCGTTCTAGACTCACCCAGAGAAGCAGGGTTTACAGCCAACCCAGAGAAGTGTGCAATAGGTATGGAGCAGGCCAAATACTTGGGTTATGTTGTGGGAAGAGGCATGATTAAACCCCAGGCCAACAAGGTAGAAGCCATACAGAGTTGGCCCCGGCCTCTTACAAAAAAACAAGTGCAGGCCTTCTTAGGGATAGTCGGGTATTACCGGCGATTTGTCCCCAACTTTGCCAGTATTGCTGCTCCTTTGTCTGACCTCACGAAAGGGAAAAAGTCAGTTATGGTTCAGTGGTCCCCGGAGGCAGAAAAGGCGTTTGTAGAACTAAAGTCTGTTCTTTGTAGGCAACCAGTGCTAATAGCGCCAGATTTCTCCAAGGAATTTATAGTACAGACAGATGCATCAGAGGTGGGACTAGGGGCTGTTATGTCCCAGGAGGTTAACAGAGAAGAGCATCCTGTCATGTATCTAAGTAGGAAACTGAACCCCTGTGAGAGGAATTACTCGATTGTGGAACGGGAATGTCTGGCAATAAAATGGGCCCTAGAGTCCCTAAGGTATTACCTGCTAGGCAGAAAGTTCAGACTCGTCTCAGACCATGCCCCACTGAAGTGGATGAGTCAAAACAAGGGAAATAATGCTAGGGTAACAAGGTGGTTCCTGGCATTACAGGATTTTGACTATGTGGTGGAACACAGGCCAGGCAAATTGCACATCAATGCAGATGCCCTGTCAAGAGTCCATTGTTTGGTTATGGAAGGTGCCAAGCCCCCCGGCTTTAGGCAGAGGGGGGGGATATGTAAGCATGCAGTGGGTGACATCATAGATGGTAGGTATGTGTCACTGAGGCTGCTACACTCAGTGATGTAAATCCCGGAGGTAAGTAGTGACCAGTGATGGTAGATCACTGAGTTGGTGGTAGCTGGAATTTGGGTCCGGGATTTAGGAGTGACTGAAGAGCTTGGGTGGGAAGGTCACTCCCATACTCCATCTCGGGTGTTACCGCCACACACACAGGTGTGATGGTGATTTTAAAAAGGACACTCTGCCAGAGAGCAGGGTGTGTGGATGGTGGTCTGAGAGGAAGACTACTGAACCAAACCTCTTGGCAGTGAGGACTTGCTGGGAGAAAAACTGCAGCTGGTGAGAAGCCTGTATCACTGTGTGTTGTTATTTCATTTGGACTGTTCTGTTATTTGAAGAAAGCAAGCCTGTACTGTGCTGTGTGCCTAATAAACCCTGAAAAGAGACTGTTTGAGTGGTCCCGTCTCACACTGGACATTGACGGCACAGGATTTAGCTGAGGCAGATGCTGACATTGCAGGCGGAGTTGGAAGAAGACATCACAGAAGGAGGGGCAGACTGGAAGGCTCAAGGGGAGGTACTGAGTACAATTAAAGAGGCAGATTTGGGCACTTTTAAGAGGAGGGCTTGGGCTCTTGTTGCGCCTGGCTGAGGTAGGTTGGCGGCGTCCTTGTTCCAGTTTTTCGGAACCTGGGCGCCGCCTTCTTCCGGTAGTGACGCAGGGTTTCTCTGTCGCATCACTTCTGGGTATTTGGTTTCAACAAGTTTTTTTCATGTTTTTCTCGCGCAAATTTTATTCATTTTATTCGCATGTTTTCCTCCTGTTGGAGGATTTTTCAGTGACCTCTGCTTTTTAGGGATTTTAGTTAAATCTATAGATTTTTCCTCTGTGGGCGGGGGAGGCGGTTGGCTGATTCCTCCCATTCCCCTATTTAAGAAAGCAGTGTGCACCAGTTCGGTCTCTGGCTGCACATGCTTTTCAAGCTAGCTGCCAGAGTCCTGAGCTTGGTGTTGTTCCACTTGTAGTGTTTTTTCCTCCGATCCTTTTTTCATACCTGCCTCCGGTCTGTTGTTTTCTACCTTTCTTTTGAGATAGGCAATTTACAAATGTCTTATTTGCCCTTTTTTTTCCCCACAGTGATGTCATCTCTGCGGGATTTGGAAGGCAGGAAAGTGACTTCCAAGAGGAAACATCTAGCTTGCTACAATTGTAGCGCTCTGCTGGAGGACAGCTGTCCCTACTCCAGATGTGACAGCTGTTGTTCGAGGGTTCAGCCCTCTAGTGAACCTACGATGCAGGAGATGTATCAGTGGGTGAAGACCTATGAGGATGGCTCTATTAAGGGAGTCATAGGCCTGCTGGATGAGAGGCTTCCTATGCCAGCCCAGGCCCCTATGGAGAGACCTTCTGTGGTCTCCTTAGGTTCTTCCTCCTCGAATGAGGAGGAGCTGACTTCGTGTTTTTCCCCCCCTGAAAAGACAAAGAAATTGCTCAAGTCCATCTGGTCGGGGGACCATGATGTTGACCCGGGAGAGCCTTCCGATCCCGCTAGTCGGGCACCTCGTGTCTTCAAAGCGGATGAGACCCTCCTCTCTGTCATGCGTACAAAGCCGGAGAAAGGTCTGGTTTTAACAAAAAAGTTTAAATCCATGTTCCCAATGGCTAAACCCTTGGTGGATTCATGGGGGTCCATTCCCAAGGTGGACATGGCTATTGACAAGTTGTCCAAGCGCACTCTGGTCCCTGCAGACGATGGGTCTAGTCTGCAGGATCCCCTTGACAGGAAAGCAGAGTGCACCCTAAGACGGGGTTATACGGCAGCTGCGGCTTCCGCTTCCACAGCTATAGCGGCTTCCTCCGGTCTCACCTGAATCAAATTCAAGTCGACGTGGACCAGAGGGTTTCCCGGGACGACATATTGGCTGCCTTCAAGACTATAAACCTGGCTACAAACTTTTTGTGCGATACCGCACAGCAACAGTTGAAGCTAGCGGCCAAATCCATGGCCCTGGTGTCGGCGGCCCGTAGGCCTTTATGGCTTAAGCCTTGGGTCGCTGACAATTCCTCTAAATATAGTTTATGTGACCTCCCATTTGAGCCCAACCGTCTGTTCGGTTCGGAGTTGGATAAAATCATGGAGGGCCTTTCAGACAAGGGGAAGAGCCTTCCCCAGCAGTTCTTTCAAGGGCGGGGAAGACAATACCGTGGAGGTAGGTCTGGCCTGCAAGCAAGGTCTCGAGAGCGCAGCAAACGGGTTTGAGGTGCTCTCGTGGAGGAGCAAAAGATGGAAAATCCACCTCCTGACTACGGGCCTCTTTGAGGCTCTTGGATAAGTCCCATTACTCCTGCCGTCCTCCCAGAAACCTTCCCCATTCCTCTGCCTCATCTACCTGTCGGGGGTTGTCTCTCCCACTTCAGGGAAGAGTGGATCCGAGAGATCTTGGATCCCTGGGTTCTAAACATAATTTCAGAGGGATATCTAATCAACCTCTCCTCTATTCCTCAAGACAGGTTTGTCAAGACCAACCTTCTAAAAGCTACCAGGCAGGCGATCCTGGAGTCCCACATTCAGGACTACATCTGCAAGGGGGCTTTGGAGGAGGTTCCGGCAGGAGAACGGGGCCTAGGGATCTATTCACCAGTTTTTCTGGTTCCCAAAGCTTCAGGAGATCTCCGGATGATTATCGATCTGAGGTATTTCAATCGGTACATAAGGAAGGCGAAGTTTCGTATGGAAACTGTCAAGTCAGTAGTTAACGTATTTAATCCTGGGGACGTGTTGGCAACCCTGGACCTCAAGGATGCATATCTGCACATCCCGATCCATCCTGCTTCCAGGAAATATCTCAGGATCGCGGTCCAAGTTTCCGGGGTCGTCAGGCATCTTCAGTTTGTTGCCTTTCCCTTTGGCATTTCTTCTGCCCCTCACACTTTTACCAAGGTAGTGATTTCTGTGGTGGCAGCTTTGAGACTTCAAGGACTGACCATCATTCCTTATCTGGACGACTGGCTTTTGAAAGCCTGTTCTCTAACGGTCCTATGTCAACATCTTCAAGTAGCAATGTCCTTTCTGTTCCGTCTAGGTTAGATCATCAACTGGCAGAAGTCGAAAGTGAGCCCGTCGACTTCAGTAAGATATCTAGGCTTCATAATCAACTTCGCTGGGATGTCTCTCCAGTTGACCCCAGAAAGAAGATCCCAGATTTAGAACAGGGCAGAATTCCTTTCCGTTCCCCGGCGAGTCCCAGTCTGGACTCTCATGAAGATGTTGGGGCTCATGTCAGCGTCTGCGGAAGCAGTCCCTTGGGCTTTATGGCACCTCCGTCCTCTACAGTCGGAAGTCCTCTCCAAATGGGATGGCAGCCCTGCCGGGCTAAGCTCCCTGTGCTCCCTGTTTTGGCGAACTCTGTATTCCCTCAGATGGTAGTGCCATCTTTAAGACAGGAAGCCTATGACCCAGCCAACCTGGATCATATTGACAACATATGGGTCCCAAGTAGGCTGGGGCACTCACCTAGACGACACTCCCGTTCATGGAACCTGGTCTCCTCAGGAGCTGCTCCTCTCATCCAATCTTCGCGAGATTCGAGCAATCCAGCTAGCCCTCCTTCACTTCGCCCCTCAGGTCCGGGGCAAAGCGGTGAAAGTCCAGTCAGACAATATGAGTGCGGTACTGTACATCAACAAGCAGGGAGGCACAAGATCACTTCCCGTCCTATCAGAGATTGGGGTGATTCTGGATTGGGCAGAGTCGAACCTTTCCCACTTATCTGCAATCCACATTCGAGGCTCCCTCAATATGATAGCGGATCGGCTGAGCCGCGGTCTTCCAACAGTGGAGTGGTCTTTACATCCAGAGATATTTAAGCAGATAGTTCTCAAGTGGGGGAAGCCAGAGGTGGATCTCATGGCAACAAGGTTCAACGCCAAGGTGGAGAGGTTTTGCTCCCTTTACAGGGAGGACAACCCCCTGACGATAGTCAATATCCTGGAGGTTCAGGCTGGCTTACATCTTCCCTCCATTTTCCATGATTCCAAGGGTATTGATGAAAATTCGTCAGGATCAGGCCTCGGTGATAGCCATCATACCGTTTTGGCCGAAAAGATCCTGGTTTACCCAGCTCACTCAGATGAGTCGAGGACAATATTGGAGGCTCCCCCCGCAGCAGACCTTGGTATCGTGGGACACTCACCTCTGCTCAGATCTGCACAGATTCAACCTGACAGCCTGAAGGTTGATCAGTCCCTTCCCGGAGTAGAAGGACTTTCAGAGTCATTCCTGAGAACGCTGTCTCATTCTAGAGCGGACTCTACCAAGAGAGCCTACTCTTGTATTATGAGGATATTTTCATCCTGGTGTACCTCAAAGGAGGAGGCGTCTGCAGATCCGCCCCTCTCTGCTATCCTTCAGTTCCTG
Organism: Bufo gargarizans; assembly: GCF_014858855.1. NCBI lineage: Eukaryota > Metazoa > Chordata > Amphibia > Anura > Bufonidae > Bufo > Bufo gargarizans. The sequence goes on along the minus strand of NC_058081.1, from coordinate 192,676,580 downwards.
CAAGACGGCCTTGATAGGGGCCTTGCCCCTTCTACTCTGAGGGTTCAAGTTTCAGCCATCTCAGCTTGCCTCAACAGGCCTTTTTCTCAGGACTCGCTCATCAAACGGTTCCTTAAAGGAGCTGAAAGATTAAAGCCTAAAGTACTGAGACCTATTCCTCAATGGGATTTATCAGTAGTTCTCAGGGGGTTAGCATCTCCCCCCTTTGAACCGTTAGAGGAGGTGGATTTCAAGTTTGTCTCTTGGAAGCTTGTGTTTCTCCTTGCAGTGACTTCGGCCAAGAGGGTCTCTGAGCTTCAAGCTCTCTCAGCACATGAGCCCTATACGATCTTTTTACATGACCTGGTCCTTCGTAGATTTCTCCCGTATTTTAGACCTAAAGTTCCTTCCTTCCATAACATTAACCAGGCGATATCCCTCCCGGTTCTGTCAACATCTTCCACCTCCTCCGAGGAACCTTTTAGACATCCGCTGGACGTCTCGAGATGTCTCCGGATCTATATGGATAGATCAAAGGAGTTCAGGAAAGATGAAAATCTTCTAATCCTGTTTGCCAGTAAGTTTAAAGGCTGTAAAGCATCCAAACCTTCCATCAGTCGGTGAATTAAGGAGGCTATTAGGGAAGCCTTTGTTTCCCAATCTCTGGATCCTCCGGAGTTTGTAAAGGCCCACTCTACTAGAGCTGTGGCTACTTCTTTTGCCAAGAGGAGTCTTCTGCCTCTCGACACGTTTTGTAAAGCTGCCTCCTGGAGCTCTGAATCGACATTCATCTCCCATTATAGACTAGATGCTAGACTAGCTGAGTTTTCGGCCTTTGGGCAGACTATTCTTAGTTCTGCCAGGCAGGAAGGCCCTCCCTAGGGGTTTCTTCTTGCTATCTCCCCATCTGTGCTGCTGGTAGGACATAAGGGAATCGTTAAATTCTAACGATAATTTGTTTTCCCTTAGTCCTAACAGCAGCACACAAATATCCCACCCTAGTAAGTCTAGTTTTTTTCTTGCTATAAACACAGTGGGCTGGGGGTTGACTACCTCCTTTTAAGGGGATACTTAATTGTTTAAATTGAGTTATTATGCTTGGGCTCATTAAACATTCAGCCGGTCCTACCAGTCCACGGGGGGTGGTTAACCCCATCTGTGCTGCTGTTAGGACTAAGTGCAAACAAATTATCGCTAGAAATTAACGAGTATTCCTGGCATTGTGTTCCTGAATCCTGACCTCAGCTCTGCTCGTTTGATCTCGTTTCTGCTCATCCCCTGTTGATTGTCGTGATCTCCTGGTACTGACTTCCGGCTTGTGTTTGGACTCGCTCTTGTTGCTCTCTTGTACTGATTTGACTTCCAGGTATTTGACTTCGGCTAGTTTGACTTGCTTTGTGTTCGGTTTGTCCTGTCTTTTGTTTTCCCCTGCACTTACTTAAGTTAGGGACTGCCGCCCAGTTGCGCCCCGTAACCTAGGACGGATCGTGCAAAGTAGGTAGGGGCAGAGGTGTGGGTGGCAGTCAGGGGTGCATGCTTCCCTACCCCCGTCCGTGACACCTGGGGAAGAAGGTGTGGTAAGCACCAGAAACAACACAGACGTCATTTGATCCAAACAGAACACTTCAGATCAAACCACATGTTGCCAGTCTCACTGATCTCCTGCCACTTGTCGCGGGAATGTCTGTGACACTACCTTTTAGAGGAGCAGGAGGCTCCTGTATAGCAGCATCTCTAGGATGTAAAAGAGGGGTGGGGGGACACAGAGTCAGGGAGGTTTCTTTAAATCACAGTGACTCAGAACATCCTCCCCACCCCCTGACTCAGCGTTCTACTGCCGATCATATTCCAAGCAATATGGGTTCTACCACCCCTCTCCAACTGTACAGACTCCTCTCGCACCTCTCCATTGTATCACAGTAAAGCACGGCCTGACGGGGGGGGGGGGGGGGGTGATCCAACCAAAATCTCCCACCCCATAAGTGTGCCCCAGGTGGGAGGCACTAGTGATCTTATTGTCATCTACAATATGATGTCTAATTTTCAGTTTTTACATTAATCATGGGTTAACCCCAATTTGTAATTTTAATAATTGTGGCTGTTGCCAACCTCTCTGTCCGGGCACTTGTATAGTCACTTAGAAGAATTGAGAACTTTATGTTGCAGGGGCCACCTAGGGTTTTGGGGATTTTATCCTTAAAGGTCCAGCCCCTTTAGCGTGGCCGCACCTGTATAGGAAAGATTACTTACCTGCTTCCCCAAGCTTACTCCTCGCTCTGCAGTGCCCCGCTGGGCTCTCTCTCTGTAAACATCCGGTTTGACATCGCCGCCAATCACTGGCCACGGCAGAGACTGGATCCTCTTGCGTCATGTGACCATTTGTCATGACGTAAGGGGAGCCGGTCACCCCTTAGGTCAGTGATTGGCGGCGATGTCAAACTGGATGTTTACAGTGAAGGTTCCTAGAGGAGCATCTTGGGCCTGGAGGAGAAGGAGCAGGAAGCCACAGCTGGGAAGCAGGTAAGTAAACTTCTCTTTACAGGTCCAGCCAAGTCCCCATTCTTGCACAATAATAATTTCAAGATGCTGGTGAGGAGGGGGACTATGCAGTTACAGCTGGTTTGAGCTACTCATCAGGCAATTTCCCAATAGTGGTGCCTAGGTTATCATGCCTTCTGAGCTGGGGACAACTGCTGTGAGCCAGGCTGAGGAACCCAGCACAGCCACTACACAATATAACGAGCTTCCTCTTATTTATGATCGGTGGGTGTAGTGGCTTTCGGACCTCACCGATCTGATGTGGATGACATATTCTGAGGGTGGCTCATAAATATAAAGAACCTGGAGAACCCTTTTAAGGTAAATGGGTCTGTTGATGACCGTTTTTCAGCAAAGACCAGGGGCAGACCGGCCATAGACCCTACAGGGCCCTCCTCATGGCTGCTGGCCAGGTACATAACGATCTGATGCACTCAACTTTAATTAATGCTAGGACCATCTGATACTTTTGCACCTGGCCTGTCTGACTGTGCTCATTATGGTGATAGGCCAGTATTTATGCTGCACTGTTGTATTTGGTTTTGCTGGTGAGGTATTTTGTACTGCATTAGGATGTTGCTGGCCACGCCTTCTTCTGTTGTCCCTACCTACTTGTGTTATCCCTGCCTATTTGTGTTGCCCCGCCTTCTGTCAGTTTAGACTCACCTACAACATATCTGTAAAGAATAAATCAAGGCAACTGGAAGTACTGTAGATTTCTTGAAAACGTTTCACTCGCTCTTCCAACGAGCTTTCTCAATTCTGAGTGATTGTACAAAAATTCTGGGAATAAATATGTAACTGAATCCACATCTGGTAATTATACCCAGCATTGGGTCAAAGGTGTTGATTCCATTATCCTAATTGGAGTTAGTAGGTGATAAAGACTTCCCAGAAAAAGGTGTCAAGACAACATTGTATGTGGCAGACAATAGATGTCTAACCCCCCCACCTCTATTCAAGCTTGGCTTCTCCATTTTTACGTAGATAGCCTCCTTCACGCCTCGTTTGTACCAAACGAGGTGGGGGGTTAGACATCTATTGTCTGCCACATACAATGCTGTCTTGACACCTTTTTCTGGGAAGTCTTTATCACCTACTGACTCCAATTAGGATAATGGAATCAACACCTTTGACCCAATGCTGGGTATAATTACCAGATGTGGATTCAGTTACATATTTATTATCAGAATTTTTGTACAATCACTCAGAATTGAGAAAGCTCGTTGGAAGAACGAGTGAAACGTTTTCAAGAAATCTACAGTACGTCCAGTTGCCTTGATTTATTCTTTACAGATATATACCATGACCTGGATAAATGAGAACCTTCACAGACATATCACCTACAACATGGGTCACTGTCAGGTTTTCAAAGTTCCCACTCTGCCCTTGGCAAAGAGAACCAATGCATGCTAACAAAATAGCAGCATTTAACATCCTCCTCCTCCAATTTTCTGACAAGACACATTCACTCAAGTGAATGGGTCTGCAAGAAAAATGAACTGTGCATGGATCCTACCCACGTACAGTCCCTTTAAGGACTCGTCCATAGTCTACATTCAGAACACAGATGGGTTTCCTATCATCTGAAAGGACGTAACAGCCTCTTACCTACTTCCTGAACCCTTTTCACCTGCATTTGTCCACATTCACTTCAGTCCCTAATACTACTGCTGGATATTTGGTGCATTCTCACATGTTGGGCAGGTAAATACACCTTAGGGTCCATTCACACATCCGTGGAATGGGTCTGCATCCGTTATGCAATATCCGGAACGGGGGCGGACCCATTCATTCTCTATGGGGCAGGAATGGATGCGGAGAGCACACTATGTGCTCTCCACATCCACATTTCCAGAGCGCGGCCCCGATCTACCAGTCCGCAGCTCCGGAAAAAAAATAGAACATGTCCTATTCTTGTCCGCAATAAGTTCTATGTGGGTGTCGGCCGGGTGTATTGCGGATCCGCAGTACACCGTGGACGTGTGAATGGACCCTTAGGGTGAGTTCACGTCACATTTTTGCCATCCGTTTAACATATACAAAAAACATATACGTTAACGGATGCCTAAGAGTCAGACTGATGCCATACAGTGACCTCTGTTTCACTGTAAAAGAAGAACGTATATGTATACTCTTCTACTGGATAGAGAAGAGTGGTGTGCTACGCTTTTGTATCCTTTTTTCCCAACGTATATGTTACAGTTGGCAAAAATGTCATATGAATCCACCTTTCCTGTTTTAACCAGTCTCAATATACTGTACATGTATCCTAGGGGACCAATTCAGTATTTACAAGAAGTACAAGAGTGAATTCACCCCCTTGTCTCTCCACCACAGAGCTGCATGTAAAAGGGGCGCTGTAATATTATTTCTGCTATGGGAGTCTCCAAGGATATGGCGCCTAGGCTAGACACAATGGCCTAGTGTTACTGGTACTGCCAACACTACATGGCTACTCAGTAATCCGTGCAAGACTGGTGACGTGGACTTCACCGTCCCGGGTTGTGCGCGTCAAGCCTCGTTTTCATTCGCAGAGTAAGTCCCGCCCCTCAGGTGACCTTCTGGAGTTAATGATTGGAAGATGAGAGCGACACAAGTTACGCTGCGCTGTAGCCGGGGTGGTCGGAAGTGAAAGTAGCGGCGATCCAGGCTGGATGAGCCGTCATTCATTCATTGCCTGTCTCTGGCCACTGTGATTGGGTTATTGATTTGGGGGCAGCAGAGACATGGCAGTAAGCGGCTGATGTGATCGCTGCAGCTGGATGGACACAGGGTTACTCTGCTTCTAGTGTGTGCTCTGCCCTCCGGTAACCCCCTCCCCATTCATTACATAGATCGCTCATTTCATACCTGAACACAATGTGGGCCAGAACCCTGTGTGTGGGCCTGCTGGCCTTCACTGTGGGTCTGATCCATCATCTCCAGCCTGACCTGTCTGAGGCTGCCCTGGAATACCTCTCCTCCTCCCTGCAGAGTCTTTCCACCTGGGAGACCTCTTCAAGTCCATCATTTGAAGAAGCCCTGTCTGCTGCCTGGGACCAAGTCATCACTGCCCCCACCAGACACTGGGGGAAGGTAGCAGTGGGGTGAGCATTTACTGTTATCTGCATATCTATCATCTATGTCATGTCTATGTATCTCGTATATCTCTTTACAATGTTTACATGAATATATCACCTGTATGTGCGAGCCCAGCGTTCAGGGGGCCGCGACGCCTGCGAGCCCAGCGTTCAGGGGGCCGCGACGCCTGCGAGCCCAGCGTTCAGGGGGCCGCGACGCCTGCGAGCCCAGCGTTCAGGGGGCCGCGACTCCTGCGAGCCCAGCGTTCAGGGGGCCGCGACGCCTGCGGGCCCAGCGTTCAGGGGGCCGCGACGCCTGCGGGCCCAGCGTTCAGGGGGCCGCGACGCCTGCGGGCCCAGCGTTCAGGGGGCCGCGACGCCTGCGGGCCCAGCGTTCAGGGGGCCGCGACGCCTGCGGGCCCAGCGTTCAGGGGGCCGCGACGCCTGCGAGCCCAGCGTTCAGGGGGCCGCGACGCACCAGTTTTGTGTTAGAAGATGTTTTCTCTGATCACTTCCGAAGCTAAATTTACAGGTCTGAATTGTTTCCAGAGTGCGGCGCATTATGAAAGTGCAAATGACACCCATATCGCCATAAAATTAGATCACACGAGGACTGACTAGGGAGCGCACATTTCCATTTTGCAGCCGACAGAATTTTGATCAGTACAAAGGCGTCCCTTTACATTTGTGCTGATGGTCAGTATAGCAGGTGAGTTCATACACTACACTAAATGTGCCTCTTCTGGGTATTTTTTTGTCTTTACAGAGTGAATGCATGTGTTGACGTGGTACTTTCAGGGGTGAGCCTGCTGCAAGCTCTAGGACTGCACCCCCAGTCTGGCGGAGATCACTCAGTCCTCACCTCTCAAGAGGAGCTAGCGGCTACATTCCTGCACTACATGCAGCAGGGAGCAGCGGCTGAACGCTTCTATAGTGATGCAGACAGCTTCCAGCACATCTCCCATACTGCCTCACAGAACCCAGATGCCAAGGTAAGCCCATTCTTCACTGTGTCATATCTATGTGATTCCTGTAGGGTGTGTGTGTGTTTTTTTTGTTTTGTTTTGTTTTTTCCTGATGAGCAAAACATTCGGTCAGGCTATGTTCACATCCATACTGTGCAGGATGTGTCAAGCAAAGCTCATGGTACCCCGCCAGTGCTGGATTTTGGCAGATAATGTAGTCCCAAGGGGTTCTTTTGTGGTTGCCATCATTTTAGCACCAACTTCAAATCTGACAGAATTGCTGACAGATCCTTGATTGCCTTACTGGACTGTATTAAATATTACGTATAATTTGTACAATACTGGGATATATCTGATAATCTGTATACGGTTATATCTCTAAAAAAACAAAAACATATATATTGCGCAAGCTCTCAAAGGGGGCGTCCAGTTTGTAAATATTATCATTGCGAATATGTCACACAATAACATACCCCTGACACACATGAGTAGGCCCCGGAGCTGTATCTGCGTGCTGTGTAAATAGTGATCAATCATCCCATGCAGCTTCTATAGGGCATGCTAGCGGTGATGTGCCTCACCCACGTCACAACTGTCTGTACTGCCCTTGACCAGATACTGTAGTCTTCGGTTCCAGTTCATGTATTCAGGGGTATCACAGACAGCAGTGGTTAGCACTGGTACCTTGCAGAACTGGGGTCCTGGGTTCGAATCCGACCAAGGACAACATCTGCACGGAGTTTATATGTTCTCCCCGTGTTTGTGTGTGTTTCTCCGGGTTCTCTGGTTTCCTCCCACACTCCAAAGACATATTGATAGAGGACATAGATTGTGAGCCCCATTGGGGACAGCTTGATGCTAATGTCTGTAAAGTGCGGAATACAGTAGCGATGTAAAATAAAGCAAGTCACCAGCACCTTGTTACACCCTATGGGAACTTGGGGGGGGGGGGGGGGGATGATTGTTTACACAGACCTGGGGGACTACTTATGCACAACGGGGGTAAGTTTACAATCAAAAGAAGACTTCACCAAAGTAAATACAGAGGGTTCACTACAAGATGTAAACCATTGGTGAGCCTCAAAAACAGGAAGGCAAGATTAGAGTTTGCCAAACGACATCTAAAAAAGCCTTCACAGTTCTGGACAAACATCCTTTTCTAAGGAATTGTGTGTTTTTTTTTTTTTTTTTTTTTTTTTTTTTTTTTTTTTTTTTAGTTGTTTTGGGTCTGTAATGCACAGGTGTTTTTTATAACAGGTTGATGAGTGCCTCGTTCGGTGATAGACATGGAAAGACCCCTTCCCCCACCCGGCTGGGCGGGTTTTTGGAGGAGGGCAATAGACTTTAAAATCCCTGACTTGACACTCATCAATGTTACGACTAAGAACAACATGTTCGAAACGCGTGAACAATTGCCACAAGGTGTATGGATTCTGTCTTTCTATGTAAACTGGTTACCGATGAATAAAGACGAAGAACGACACAACTTGAATGTGAGTGCTGGAACTTTCTTTGTTAGTTATGTACCCAATTCTGCCTCTGGACGTGAAAAATAATGTTTTTGTTTATCTGCAACAGACTCCTATCTTGAAAATGATGAGGAGCTGAAACTGTATATTAGAAAGTTGTAAGCAGATTGATAGGTAGTTTTATGGGAAAAGAGTCAGTAAAACTTGTACTTCATTTATTTAAATTCCTGCTCATTCTGGGCTTTAAAGTCAAGTAGACGGTCCCATCAGTGACTGACAGCCTTCCCTCTATGGCTGTGTATAGAGAGAGAGCGGTCAGTCACTAATAGGACCGTCTCCTCGACTTTAAAGCCCAGAATGAGCAGGAATTTAAATAAATGAATTGCAAGTTTTACTGACTCTTTTCCCATAACACTATGTCATAATCTGCTGCCACGCACAGGTTAGGGAAATTGGGGTTGACGGCTTCTAGGCCTTACAACTCCTTAATGATATAAAAGGTGATTGCGTGTGTTCAAAGATAAATAGATCAGTTCCTTACTAGTGTATATTTTCCTGGCCTTGTGATAAAAAATGCATTATAAGTACATTACAGGTCTGTCTCTTTCCTTTCTAGCATTTTGTTGGTGGAAATGCTGCTCTTATCGCTCAAAGATTGGCTGGCCACCCAGATATGGAGGTAAAATATTCTTCCCTGTTCCTCAATACTTAGCCCGCAGACACTATGTTGATCCCAAAAATATATGTATAGCATCATGTGCTGATATACAAGGTCTGTTCTAAATATTTTACTCTCTTACCCCATCTGAGCACAAGAACAGGGGTACCGTGTACCAGTATGGAGCAGCAGGTCAAGCACGCTTGGTGCCACAATAGTATGTATATCTTAGCTTGGCCTGCGCCATTGCGTGCTCTGGTATACAGCTGGCACCTGGCTTTTACTGCCAGTATCAGAGGTAACTCCAACCCCGGCCGCTTAACCCGTCAGATGCCACGATTAGTAGCAACCATGGCATCTGAACAATTAGACAGTGGGAGGGAGTTCACTTTTGTCTCTAAATTGCACCGTGAATGCAATTGTGGGATATTAAGACTGTGTCATGGCAACTGGAGGTCTTCTGAAGGTCCCTAGGCTGCCATGTCTCAGCCACTATTACAGTATATCCTGGCTCTGGCAGAATATAATAGACTACCTGTGAAAACCACTATTTGTATCATACAAGCAATTAAACAAATCGCAGGTTCAATTGTGAAAAAAAAAAAATTTAAGAAAGTTTTTAAAAATGTTCAAAACCACAAATCTATCAAATACAAAAAAAAAATTTACTTTATACAGACACCTTTTTTTTTAAATTATATCTACCGCAGGTTCTTCTTTGTGGCCCAGTAGGCCCTAAACTTCATGAACTGCTAGATGACCGTATTTTGGTACCTCCAGCCTCATTACAAGAGCAGGATGAATATCATCTGATCTTGGAATACAAAGCAGGTAAAGACTATGTATAATTGTACATATGATGCACATGTACAGTAAGATAAGAGCAACCCTCATTAAACTGGTGTTCGGCCTTTTAGGAGAGCAGTGGGGCTCGGGACGTGCTCCAGCCGCCAGTCGGTTCATTTTTTCCCATGACTTGTCCAATGGTGCCATGACATCATTGGAGGTTTTACTTTCAAGCCTAGAGGACTTCCAGCCCAAATTATTGGTTCTCTCTGGATTGCACATGATGGAAGGATTAAGTCAGGAGAAAAGAGCCAGTCGTTTACATGAGGTAAGACAGTAGCTTCCATGTACCCGTTTCTGAGGAGTTCATTCCTGGTTTCAGCCTCTTCTTAAAGGGAATGTCACCAGTCTTATGTTTTTGTAACAAACGTCAGCAAAAAATAAAATAAAAATGACAGATCCCCCTTATCAAAATGCTGGTTCACTTTTATTTAATTGCCTCACCAGTTTTGCTAAAATCTTGTACTGAACAGCTCCTGCGCATGCTGATGAGTCCACCCCACCGGTTGCTGATCACAGTAGGAAAAGACAGTCAATCAGTGGTGGCGAGAGGCAGGAGCTCAAGAATATGAGGACTCATTGGCATGCACTGGAGCTGATAGGACTTAGGAGTTAGGGCAGCATGAAACTGGTCACAGACGCCATTTAAAGAAAAATGGGGATGATGACCTGGAATGTGTTAAGTCGAAGTTCTGTTTTGAAGACAGTACTCTGGGCTCAAAAAAGGAGTCATTTGGACAGAAGCCACAGGCAGTTGTCAGAATAATTGTGAATGTACATTAATCCTGCTTACATTCATTGTGGTTTTATAAAATCTGCAAAAAGAGTAAAGGCATTATAAATCGGGGCCTATGAATAAATTGATAGCCCCTGCAAACTCAAACACTGTCCAATCAGAGTTCAAACTGTGCACAAAGGGAATAGTATCACCCAGTTGTCGATTCCTAAATCTTCAGGAGGAATAACAGGGGAACGGCACAAAGCTATGAGAAATGATTTTGCAGAATTGTTAGTTCAAGTAGAATACATGTCTTTACTAACATGTCCACTTTAATGCCCAACTAAGAGGTCAATGAATATGGTATTTATGGTAAACTGGCCAACAGCTGTATCTCTCTTTGGAACAACTTTTAGGCTGCCAGTGCTTTGTCAGATGTTCCTTCAGATATCCTTATTCATTTGGAGTTGGCAAGTATGACAGATGGAGACCTGATGAGAGGAATCATCTACCAGGTAACCCATTAGCTTGGCAAATCTGAAGTATGTGTGAGGAATGGGTAGTCCCAAAAACTAGAATATGTTAGAAAAGACCTTTATACAGGTAGTTACATAGATAATCTTTCTTCTTAACCAAAACCATTCATAAAAAGCCTACATTTCTAGTATTTTGGAAACTTTAATATTTGTTTTTGAAGTTAAATGGTTTTCCCACCATCATATCTCATATCCATTTTGAAAATCACCGGTCTTAAAAAGGCATTATAGCTAGCAGTGGATTGCCGAAGTTATGTAGCGACGTCGGCCTTCAGCGTATCCAGCGCTGATTCTAAATGTAAAGCAGCTTCCTTGCCGTCTTACATTTAGACCATTTTCTATGCCTAAACCAGGCGTAGAAAATGATGAATGAGATGGGCCTGCCCCCTACCCCGCTATGCCCACTTTTTTAGACCTGGCATGAGTGGGTAAGAAGTCGCAGATTCTGCCGTACCATGGCGTGCGACAGAATCTGCGCCATATATACCCCATAAAAGTGGCGTATATCTGGTCATAAATGATCCCCCCCTTCCCTTTCATTTATGGTAATCTTAATTTTTTTTAATTACTTTTGAGTCCCTGAAATTAGGAGGTTTTGTAGAAAAATGGTTGCAATTCCTTAACGTTTCACAGGACATTTTTGTTCATCCCCTTGAATAAAACCCGGAAGTCTACACTTCCATTGCATCTCAGTTGTTTCACTTCAAATCCAATGTGGTGGCATGCAGAGCCCACATTGTGTCACTGCCCAAATATTTCTGGTCCTAACTTGTATATGTGAAATACACTATCTATATGTTTATTTCTCTATTTATTAAATTGTGAAAATTATACAAATAAGGCTACTTTCACACTAGCGTTTTGGCTTTCCTTTGTGAGATCCGTTCAGGGCTTTCACAAGCGGTCCAAAACTGATCAGTTTGCCTCTGTTCAGTCTCCATTCCGCTTTGGAGGCGGACACCAAAACGCTACCTGCAGCATTTTGCTGTCTGCTTGACGAAACTGAGCCAAACGGATCCGTCCTGGCACACAATGTAAGTCAATGGGGACAGATCCATTTTCACTGACACAATCTGGCACAATAGAAAACGGATCCGTCCTCCATTGACTTTCAGTGTTGTTCACGACGGATCCTTCTTGGCTATGTTAAATATAATACAAACAGATCCGATCTGAACGGATCCGTCTGTGCAGCTCTACGATGGATCCACACTAAACGCGAGTGTGAAAGTAGCCTAAGTCTGATGCCAGTAAGATTCCCTGAACATAGTGTACTGCCCACAGTTTACATAATAGTTTCTGCTTGGGTTTTCAGGATGCTCTTTGTTACAATCTTTATTTAACACCATGAGAAGGGTTGCCATCTTTTTATAATGAGGTTCTGTTTGTTCTGTTGGTCAGCAGGTCCTCCCTCTGGTAAGTTCTCTTGGACTCAATGAACAAGAGCTCCTGTTTCTGACCCAGTCAGCAGATGGGCCTCATTCCACCTTGTCTGCCTGGTCCGGAGTTCCAGATGTCGGAATAGTGAGTGACATTTTGTTTTGGATGCTTCATGGTTCTGGTAGTGAAGGCTCTAGTCTTACCAGAGTCCACTTTCACACACTGGCCTATCATATTATTGCCACTATTGATGGCTTTTGGGGAAACCAGGTTTCAGCAGTAGCTGCAGGTGCCCGGGTTGCTGGAGCTCAGGCGTGTGCCAGTCAAACAATTGACCCTTCAAGAGTAATGCTTAAAAGCCCATTGGAGTTTATGACATCGCGAACAGAGACTGGTTTTATAGCTAGGGTTACTGCTAAGGAACCAGTAGCAGTGTGGAGTAAAGGAGGAGTGACCTTCCATTTTACACCTGTCCTGATCTGCAAGGATCCAGCTCGGACAGTAGGGTTGGGAGATGCTATATCAGCAGAGGGACTCTTGTTTTCGGAGTCCAAAACCCAGTAAGGAAACAACTCTGCACTACAGGAACACAGGCGACATCTGGTGCTGTCAACACAACTGCGACTGTTCCTATTTATAGGGGTCAGAAAATCCAAATCCTTTATATGCTAGTACGTTACAGAAATGTTACAAATGTTACACATTAAATAAGTAATTTATTCACTATGTAAATCGTTTTGCATCCCAAACCTTAAAGGGAACCGGTCACCTGGATTTTGGGTATAGAGCTGAGGACATGGGTTGCTAGATGGCCGCTTGCACATCTGCAATACCCAGTCCCCATAGCTCTGTGTGCTTTTATTGTATAAAAAATATTTTTTTATATTTATGTAAATGAGGCTACTAACGTTTCCAGAGCCCAGCACCGCCCGCATCGTCAGAATCTCCTCCTTGCTCTCCGACGTCACAAAGCTAGAGCACCGTAATCTCGCGATGCGCGAGCTAGCGCATGCACAGTTCGTTCCCTGAGGCTAATGCCAGCACAGGGAAGGAACACAATGCCGACACTGCGCATGCGCTAGCTTGCGCATCGCGAGATTGCGGCGCTCTAGCTTTGTGATGTCGGGGAGCAAGGAGGAGATTCGGAGGATGCGGGCGTGGCTGGGCTCAGAGTCAGAGAACGCTGGACTCCTCTAAGGTTAATTTACATATCAATACATTTTTTTTTTTTTTTACACAATAAAAGCACACAGAGATATGGGGACTGGATATTGCGGATGTGTTAGCGGCGATCTAGCAACCCATGTCCTCAGCTCTATACACAAAATCCCGGTGACAGGTTCCCTTTAATGAGGATTTTTAAAATCTGAAATTGGGCATACATTAGTATATCAGTAAAGTAAAAGCCTTAGCCAACGTTTGGTAAATATTATTTTATTTTTTTACTTTTTATTGTGGCGTCCATATTAGAATAATCTGAATCGGATCCAATCATGTCAAATAGGGAAAATCTGTGGTGAAATTCTGCAGAAAGTCTACAATGCATGTCATGTTTTTTGCACTATGTGGATTTGTTAAAACCTCATCCACTTTGTTGTAAATGTAATACACTGTGGATTATCTGCCTGCAAATTCAGGAAGAAAATCTGCATTGTGTCCGTTTTCTGTGTATACACTACTACCACCGCTTTCACAGGGCCGTGATAGAGGCTCTGCGGTGATGACAGTTGTGTTCAATAGGACCATGGAGAAGCTGGGTTTTGTAGACCTAAGGCTTTGTTCACAGTTGCGTTGGTAATCTGGCAGACTAATTCGCTAGCCTGTTCCGGCATAAATGCCAACTGTCGGCCAGACAAAACCCGCTGCACTCCACGGTATTTTTCCTGGCCAAAGCCCGGGAGCCAGCCGGATCCTATTATAGTCAATTGGGATCCGGCAGTACGTGGTCGTGTCCAGAAAAGCCAGATTTGGTGAGCTATGTCGGATCAGAAAGAAAAAAGACACAATGCAACAGCACTCTACATAGTCCTGTTGCATTAGGTTTTTTTTTCTTACGTCTTTCTAGCCATGGCGACGTGCACCTGCGCATTGGGGTGTGCTGACTGACCCCCTTTTTCTATGTCTATCAGGCTACTGATTACCAAAACAACTGTGAATGAAGCCTAACGTGGAGCGTGGCTGTGTGAAAGCGGCCTACTGGTGCATTTCGGAGTTGCTCTTCATGCAGTACTTCTTGTACCTGTAAACAGATTGCCATTTTGGGGGAGCCATACTGTGTTGAGTTATACAAGTTGGAAACCACATAGCAGGTTTTGATCTGCCTGGCCATCGGCTCTTACTGCCAATAGCCAGATAAGACAGGATACAGAAAAAAGTATCATCAAATGTGGGACCAAATTCTGTTTCCATATATTTGCAGAATACAACGAATACCTCCATTCTGTGGCCCAAATGTTATGTGCTCTGATACGGTATGCGATCTCGTACAATATATGTTAGCTAATGAAGTGTAATCCCAATACCTTACCTGGTTTCCATCAGATTTGCAGTACACAAAAGAGCATTCTAATCCTTCATTAAAACTTGTTACTGGTAACCACCATTATATTGACCCTGATTTTTTATACGTAATATAAAGGCAGCCTAAAAACTAAATCCAGTAGTAATGAAGGAGTTAAATATAGTTCTTCCATTGGTTTAGAATCACCCCTTCTCCTGACAGTCATATGCTAGCACTTGTGATCCCACAACTCCAGATGATTGGCCCCATCACGTGTCCTACAGTAAATATCTTTACAGTTCTCATGCTCTGGGATCTTGTGATGACATATTGATTTAATCTTCGCTGGGTATTACACACCCCACTTAACCTTTTACATGCATCAATCTCTTATAAAGGGGTTGTCTCACTTCAGCAAGTGACAATTATCATGTAGCGAAAGTTAATACAAGGCACTTACTAATGTATTGTGATTGTCCATATTGTCTCCTTTGCTGGCTGCATTAATTTTCCCATCACGTTAGGGGTTATGACCACCCTGTAATCCAGCAGCGGTGGCCGTGCTTGCACACTATAGGGGAAAAAAAAAAGCACTGACCTCTCTGGTGGCCGGGACTGTGGAAGCGCACATAGGCATGTATGCACAGTAAGTCCTGGCCACCTCAGATCTGTGCTGCAGTGGTGGCTGTAACCCCTAGATCCTAGCAGTGTATAATGTGATTAATGAAGGAAGCAATATGGACAATCACAATACATTAGTAACTTTGTCTACATGATAAATGCCTCTTACTGAAGCGAGATTACCTCTTTAAGCTCTGGTGAATTTTTATTGGGACCAAAAATATTTATGCCTTTTCCGTATTGCGCTGACTTTTTTTTTTTTTTTTTTTACATGTGGCTATTTCCCAGGACTAGCTAGCTTAAAATAAGTGTCTCTTTTTGTACCTCTTTGTTCTTCTTTGTATTTTTTTGCAGGGACAACTTCTATTTAACGCTTACGGACATTGTTGTTACAGTTTTATACCAAAATCATTTGAGCTTTTATTTATTGCAGTCTTTCAATAGAAGGGCCTTAAATAACCAACTAGAACATGTTTTAATTGGTGCCCATGTGAGGAATCATTGACAGTAATATCAGGAAACTGGCCCATTACTGTAGTGAGTGTGTGCTTAAAGGGGTTGTCCAGGATTGACTTGTTACCTAAATTCCACTCCTGCCGCGCCAGAGATGTGAAGGGAAGCATACTTACCTGCACCCTGCTTCTTGGTTCCAGCTCTGTGGGTCCCCAGCATGTAAACTGCTGGCATGAACAAGGCCACATGTGCCGCTGCAGTCAATCACTGGCCTTGGGGGACACGTCACTGCTGAGGTCAGCCATTAGTTGCAGACACAAACATGACCCGGTCCATGCCAAGTTTACCAGCAGGGACCAAAGGGCAGCGAAGACACCCATTGGCCCAGTTAAGAAGTATTCTTTAAATGCAGACTTGTAAATGGAAGCAGTCAGTTCTAGAATACCCCTTTAAGTTATAATTGAGTGTAACAGAGTGGCTTGTTAGTGCATGTATTTGTTGGTTGGGGGGGATTCACAGTGTCTGGTGTGTATGTACAGTAAGGCCCCCCACACTGAAATCCTGAGTCATGTCTAAGTGAAAGCACTGATAACTTTTCTCACGTAACTGGTTAAATATATTGTCCATATGCTTTTTATCCACTCAATTGCCTATTTTCTTTGGCTCAGAAAGGACACTCAATTTTGTAACATATTTGTGATAGACTTTTTTCCTTTTTTTAAAAAAAAAAATGAAAATAAAAAAATTTAATAAAATGTGTTTTCTTAACAAGTTTTGTATTGTATACCTTTACTGTTATTTCCTATGGTATATTATGCTTAGGTTCACACATTCTTGTGTTCATGGTGACATTCCATAGACATGACATACATATATAAAATACTAAACTGCCTGGTTCTTGAGCTGGAAATACTCCATGAACACATATTTAGCTCAATCGAGTAGATATCAGATTTAATTAGGGACACCACCTACTTATCCCACTGGAAAGGTTAAAAATCTAACAGGTGCAATGCCTGTGATCCCATACACATTAGGCCTTATGCACCCGACCGTTGCAAAATGGGGTTCCATTGTTCCGGGATCCGTTTTCCGTTTTTGTTTCCGTGTGTCTTCCTTTATTTTTGGAGGATCACCAGACATGAAGGAAAGTAAAAAAAAAAAAAAAAAAAAGTCTAAGTCAAGTTTGCCATGCAAATGTTAGGAAAAAAGCAGACGCGGATGACAATCTTGTGTGCTTCCGCGTTTTTTCATGGACCCGGTGACTTGAATTGGTCCGCAAACCGTTATCCGTGAAAAAAATAGGACAGGTTAAAAAAAAATTGACGAACTGGAATCACGGACACGGATGACAAACGGTGCCGAGTTTTCAACGGACCCACTGAAAGTCAATGGGTCCGCAGAAAATCACAAAAAACTGAACAACGGACACGGAATGAAACAACGGTCGTGTGCATGAGGCCTTAGGCTGAGTTCACACTTCAGTTATTTGGTCAGTTGTTTCCATAAGTGATTTTGAGCCAAAACCTGGTGCGAGTCAACAACACAGAAGAGATCTTTCACTTATACCTAAGTAGGTTTCACTACTGGTTTTGGCTCACTAAGGGCTCATGCACACTGCAGATTGCGGTCCGCAATGCACAGGCACCAATCATGTGCCTGACGTCTGCGGACGTGGATCCATTCACTTGAATGGGGTCCGCGATCCACATCAGACGGTCCGCACTGCAAAAAAGTAGTGCATGCACTACTTTTTTGTGGTGGGGAGGCACAGACAATACCCACGGAAGCCTCTGTAGTGCTTCCGATCCATGCCTCCGTTCCACACCGCATCTCCTGGATTGTTGACCTATTCAAGCTGTTTGCAGGCCACAATACAGGCAAGGCTGGCACAGGGTTGTGTGCATGAGCCCTAACTGATTGAAATTATTGCCCGGCCGTGCCCGTATTGTGGCCTGGAAACAGCGGGTCCACAATACATGGGCTGTGTGCACCCTGCATCACAGAGCCATTCACTTGAATAGGTCTGCAATCCGAAAGGTCTGTGCGAAACGGAAGCGCTACTGAGTGCTTCCGTAGGGTTTCTGTTCGTGCCTCCGCACCACAAAAAGTAATGCAAGTGAATGGGTCCGTGTCCGCATGCGGAGGCCCTACGGTCAGTGCCTTTGCATTGCGGACTGCAATTTGCGGTCTGCAGCACGGGTCCGACAGGCACATGAATGTGTGCATGAGGCCTTAGACTGTTGGAGGTTCTGATGGAATCCAACAAAAATCTAATGTGTGTGGTCATCTTTACTATCTGCATTTCCTAATGGTTCAGCTTTAATGTCATAAGATGGTTCTCCATTACATATTCCTCATGAGACACTAGACCATCTGTCATATTTTAAAGAGAGCTTCTTGTGTTAAACCAGCCAAAAGTTTCAGGGTTACTTATAGGAACCAAATACATCAAAGCTTTAATTTTCAAACCTGCAGTGGAAAAATGTAAGTATTAATCAGATCGGTGGCTATGGCTAACAGTGACTATTAAAGGGGTTGTCTCATCTCAGACATTCATTGCATATTGCTAGGATATGCCATCAGTGTTGAGGCTCATGCACATGGCCATTCTGTGCATTGGGGACAGCCGTGCAGATTCCACGGACTGATCCAGACCCATTCAGTCCGTGATCTATCCGCACCGCAAAAAAATTAAATAAAAATAGAACGAGGCACAGAGACCTTCCGGATTGCGGACCCATTCAAGTGAATAGGTCCGCCTCTGTGATGCAAAAATGTCTGGGGCCCGTAAGATAAGATGCCTTTATTGTCACTGTACAATACAACGTAATACAATGTACAATACAATGAAATGTTTGGAGCAATTCTAGATGTCATGGACAGAGGAACAAGAACTGACATTTAAACTAAAGCATTACACTAGAAAAAAACAAAACATTGCACTAGAAGGCAGTACTATTCACAGTTCACAGCATATATATAGCAAGAGCAAAGTAGGAAGTGCTTATGAGTATATACACACTGATTCAGACACCATTGCAGACAAGAGATCATCATGGGTTCATGAATGCAGCAGTCACTTTCAGTCTGTGGTAGTTTCTATCCTAGGAAGGGGCAATAATCTCCAAGCATTTAGGAGACTGATTGTTTTTGGGTAAAAGCTGTTCTTCAGCCTAGTGGTGCGGGCATGTAGGGCTCTAAGGCGCCTACCAGAGGGTAGGGGAATGAAAAGGCTGTGGCCGGGGTGAGTTGGATCCCCGCAGATAATTTTTGCCCTGTTGCTGCAGCGAGCAGTGAAGATGTCATCCAGTGATGGTAACTGAGTACCAGTGATTCTGCCAGCCATTCTGATGATGCGCTTGAGGGTCTTCTTGTCCTCAGAAGAGCAGCCAGAGTACCACACTGTAATGCAGTATGTGATAACAGATTCTATGGTGCACCTGTAAAAATTGACTAGCAGCTGTTTTGGGAGCTGTGCTTTCTTCAGACTCCTCAGAAAATAAAGCCTCTGAAGGCCTTTTTGGTCATTTCTGTTGAGTTTTTTTTATCCATGACAAGTCCTGACTAATATGAACTCCCAAGAATCCAAAACTTTAAACTATCTCCACGTTTCCACCATTAATGCTAATGGGATGGTGTCCATTTTGTTTCTTCTTCCTAAAATCCAGAATTAGCTCCTTTGTTTTCTTGGTATTGAGTATCAGGTTGTTGTTCTTACTCCATCTCTCTAGGTTCTCAACCTCTTTCCTATAGGCTGTTTCATCATTGTTGGAGATTAGGCCTATTACGGTCGTGTCATCTGCAAATTTTATAATGGTATTGTGAATAGGTTTACAGTCATTTGTGAAGAGGGAGTAAAGGAGAGGGCTCAACACACAGCCTTGCGGTACCCCAGTGTTAAGGATGAAGAAAAGTGCTTGCCCATGCATACGATTTGTAGTCTTTTTGTAAGAATATCCAGTTGCACAGGTGTGAGCTGAGACCCAAGTTGTTCATAAGCCAGCCATGCAGACCCGCAATACGGGCATGGTTGGCTTATGTTAATGTGCATGAACCTTTATATAGGTTCAAGTCCCAGTGGTCTGACTTGAACCTCTCTCTAGTATACCTCCCCCTTCAAGTAAAGGAGAGCAAACTGCGCAAGTGCAGCCACCTACCGTTCCCACTATGTGACCTACTAATATAGAAGAGTGTTGGCTTGGCTAATTCCAGCAGTCCAAAACAGGTGAATGGAGAGGTGGTCACGCATGTGTGGTGTGCTTTCCATTCACCACTATGGGATGCTCTGCTATTTTCAGAACTCCCATAGCAGTGAATAGAGATCACCCCTGCATGTGCAGTGTGATTTCCTTCACTTCGGGGTCCACATTATTGAGACAGGAGCAAGTCCCAGAGGTGGGACCCTCAGCTATCTGCTAGGATATGGCATCAAAGTCTGAGATGGGCCAATCTCTTCAAAGGGAAGGTGTCATCAGAAAATGACCCATTGTTTAAGTCAAGTTTATGTTAATTGTATTTTTTTAAAGAATATTTGATGGTTTTTAATTTTCACTAAACCTAATATTAGGCATCACTTCTTTGTCCGTACAGATCACTTGTCCTGATAGGCAGGATTACAATGACAAATATTACTATGTGTGTGTATATATATAATATATTAAAGCACCATTCATTCCATGGCGCTGTACATATGAAAAGGGGGTATACATACATGCATAATACAAACAATTGCACTAAGCATGAACAAGATGAGTTACAATCTACATGGTATGGGAGAAGGACACAGTAGGTGAGGATAAAGCTGGTCATGGCGGTATAGAGGCAGCAGGGTCACGGGATGTAGGCTTGTCTGAAGAGGTGGGTTTTCAGGTTTCTTTTGAAGTCATCCACAATAGGCGAGATTCTGCTATGTTTGGGTATCGATTTCTGGAGTATGGTGGATGCACGGGAGAAATCTTGGAGGCAATTGTGGGAAGAGGCAAGAAGGAGGTCTTGTGAGGATCGGAGATTGCGTGTGGGGATGTATCAGGAAAGTAGCTCATTCTCAAATTATCTATTCCCTCCTGACCTCTGCACAGATCATGCAAAGAAAACTCTCCCTTTAGAGGTGGGGGTCATTTATTAAAGACTGGTGTTTTACACCGGTCTTTGATATCCCCTGTTGAAAAAGTCACAAACTTGAAGCTAGCAACTTTTATGCCAGTTTGTGGTGTAGGGGGTAATAACAAGTGACGCTCCCTCCCCCCAATAAAGTCCCCTTTAGACTATTGTGTCTATAGTCCATTATGGCTTCTGTAAAGCTGTTAACAGCTCAGGAAACATAGCTGCCAGCATAAGCATGCTTAAAAAAAATCTACAAAAATAAAAACAGATTAGAAAAAAAGAGGAAATGTTTTTTTTTAAAAAACAACAACTATATGTCACATAAAGAGCACCTGCATTTTGGTCAGGAAATGAGCATTCCAGCTAAATGTAACCATCTCCAGATAATTCAGTACCGTTTGAAACCTCTCTTACCTGTGTCTGCCCTGGCTGATAAAACACGAGAAAGCAAAGTGCCACGGGCCCCAGACACTGCTTGCAATAATTGCACTATGAAAACGGCCTAAAGTGTATACCACTGGGAATGATACTCACAAGAGGATTAACAGGATGGAGTAAGAAAGCAGAGTAACCACGTGGGGACCATGACAGGAAAATGTCTTGTTCCCCAAGGTGATATGTACTGTGTGTTTTATTTGTAATACCTATAATCTATGCATTGCATTATGAAAACCCCACAATCTCTTGTGTTGCCCTTTGTCCGAACTGTTCACTTGAAGACAAGATTATAGACATCAGCATTCTTGGCTTCTAAACATGTCATATATGTAAAACAATGGAAACGCCAGGTTGATGCATGTGATATAGCTTCACTGTCCTGAAGGGGTTCTCCAGGCCATTTATGAAAACTGTCCTAGGGTAATATATATATACACACACACACACACACACACACACACACACACACACTAAATCCGGACCCATTCATTTCTATGGGGCTGTGCACATGAGCGGTGATTTTCACACATCACTTGTGCGTTGCGTGAAAAACGCACAATATAGAGCATGCTGCGATTTTCACGCAACGCAGGCCCCATAGAAGTGAAAGGGGCTGCATGAAAAATCGCAAGCAAGTGCGGATGCGGTGTGATTTTCATGCATGGTCGCTAGGTGACAATTGGGATGGGGACCCAATCTTTATTATTTTCCCTTATAACATTGTTATAAGGGAAAATAATAGCATTCTTAATACAGAATGCATAGTAAAGGAGGGATGGAGGGGTTAAAAGAATAAATAAATTTAACTCACCTCAGCCACTTGTTTGGACAGCCTGGCTTCTCTTCTTTCTTCTTCTTTGATGATCTGGGAGGAAAAGGACCTTTGGTGATGTCACTGCGCTCATCACATGGTCCATCACCATAGTGATGGACCATGTGATGAGCGCAGTGACATCAAAAGGTCCTTTTCTCCCAGGTCATCAAAGAAGAAGAAAGAAGAGAAGCCAGGCTGTGCAAACAAGTGGCTGAGGTGAGTTAAATTTATTTATTCTTTTAACCCCTCCATCCCTCATTTACTTAGCATTCTGTATTAAGAATGCTATTATTTTCCCTTATAACAATGTTATAAGGGAAAATAATAAAATCTACAGAATACCTATCGTCTGGCTGATCTGTTATTGTAATACTAGTCTAACTTTGTATAAAACAGTACAGGTAAATATAAGAAATTGTTTTTCTGCCCCCACCGCTCTTTCATAAACCCACATTCTCTAAACAATTCTGTCTTGTGAGCCTAAGATAGGCTGTCTTATATTTACATATGTAATTTTTTTTTTTTTTTAATACAGTGACAAATTACATTTTCAAGTGCAATTGTGCACTAACCCAACTACAGCCTGTTGGGCCCATCTGTCCATGTTTCACTGACACTGAACAGCTGAAAAAAAAAATTCAAAGCATCTCTTCTTAATGATCCATGGAACATCCGTGGTTTTCACGGACCCATAGACTATAATGGACGTGACGGATCCGTGAACACAGACAAAATAGAGCATGCATCCGTGCTAAAAACACTGACCCATGGACTGTGCTAAAACACTGATGTCCCCATTTATTTTAATGTGTGTATTCAGACGTGTGCTGTCTGGGGAGAACACGTACAGCACACATCCATGAAACACTGATGTGTGAATGAGGCTTAACAATATGGCAATATGATCTGGTTGTATTATCTTTAACATACCCAAGACGGATCCGTCATGAACTCCATTTAAAGTCAACGGGGACGGATCCGTTTTCTATTGCGTCAGAGAAAACAGATCCGTCCCCATTGACTTGCATTGGGGGTCATGATGGATCTGTCTTGCTCCGCATCCCAGGACGGTAAGGAAACCGCAGCATGCTGCAGTTTGCTCTTCGGTATGAGAACAGAACGAAATGCATTTTGGAGCATTACTTTCTGTTCAGTTAAGTTTTGTCCCAGTGAACAAATAATGGGGACAAAACTGAAGCATTTTTTTTCTGGTATTCCTATGATGGATCTGAATACCGGAAAATATTAACGCTAGAGTGAAAGTAGCCTAAGAAGATGATTTACGGTTAAAGTGATAAACGCATCTATGAATTACACTGTGTTCTCTTCTATATTACTTAGCAACCTTTTACCTTGCTCTGAATTGGTGTTTAAAGGCTCCGACAAAGACAAATATATGAAGTGCATACATTCATAGTTTATTTTTACTATTTTATAGAAAACAGTCTATAGATCAGCCTACCTAGGGTTAAGAAGCTCATATGTCATACCAGAATGAAATACAGTCAAAACTATAAAAACAAGTTATAGGGCATCTGTCAGCAGATTTGTAGCTATGACACTGGCTGACCTGTTACATGTGCGCTTGGCAGCTGAAGACATCTGTGTTGGTTAATATATGCAAATGAGCCTCTAGGAGCAACAGGGGCGTTGTCATTACACTTAGAGGCTCAGCTCTCTCTCTACAACTGCTGCCCCCCTCTCCACTTTGATTGACAGGGCCAGGTGTGATCACGTCCCCCGTTGCTCATTTGCATATATTAAAACATAATTTTTCTCAGCAATGCGGGCACCTATAAACATGGGACCAACACAGATGTCTTCAGCTGCCAAGCGCACATGTAACAGGTCAGTCAGTGTCATAGGTACAAATCTGCTGACAGATGCCCTTTAAGCTAGCCATACATGTTACGTTTCTTACACTGCAGGTTGAACAATAATGTTAAGACATTACAATTGTCACTTAAGACAGTCTACCAGTACCATAAAATGATGTACTTGATTTAATTTCTAAAACCCTAGAATATATCATCTTGAAGCATACCCTTTTAACCTAGCAATGATTGTCTGAAAAGAAAATTCCTTTAGTAGCAGAGGGAAATACTGTTGACTACTGTGTACAGCCCTGGCTATGCAGAAAGTCACCTTTCATTCACACAAGGGATCCAGAACTCCAGGCTCTGTTACCAACTTGCATCAGTAGGACCTGGAAGAGTACTGCCAATGTAACAGTTTCTAAATCTTTTTGTTTCGATGGACGTCTGCCAAGTTTGACATACATTGGATTGGTAGCAGATCACGTAATAAACCGCTCATGTCTCTTATAAACAACCCCAAAACCTGGAGCTGATCACAAGGGTTTCGGCTGCTTGCACCGCTGTCAATCAACAGTTTTTGCTGGAAGAAGCTGTCCGTACATCTTAATAAGTAGATGTAGTATTACAGATCACCCAATGAAGCCAATAGGTGAGCAACTAACGCATGGTAGTGCCAAGTCTTCCACAGAAAGGCTGTTCTTTTCATATGCTCTTTCACAGCAAATAGAGGGGGGCCTCAAGCAGGGGAACCTTTTACGTATGCTCTAATGGGGCATAGGGGCAGGGCAGTCTGGGTGGACATACCCTTTGATGTTATCAGTAATATAAAAAAGGTTACTGTTCACCATATGTAGTTAAATCAGATGCACTGAGTTACATTGTTTGAGTATTTGTTAAAGTTGTTCATAGATGCAGTGAGCGGAAAGATGCAATAGATATGCTGGTACAGTCAGGGCACTTTTCCAAACTAAAAAGTTCATTAAATAGAATAAAGTAAACATAAATATAATAGACCTAGTATAAATGGGCGTATGGCCCCCTTCCTCAGATACCTATCAGAGGAAGGAGGCTGTAAGCCTCTGAAAACGCATTCATATTAGGCCTATTTTATTCTATTCAATACATTTTATTAGTTTGGAACAGTGCCCTGGATGTACCCGCTTATCTATTGCATCTTTCCATAATTTACAAGGATCCGGTCTGGACCCTGCGGCAGGTCCATCTTTATACTCACCTACCATGCTTTCAGCAGAGTTGTGTCTGTATTACTGCACAACTATCTTTGGTAAGCATAATTGTTTTTTCGCGTTTCCATGCGTTGACATTCTACACATTGGAGCGCCTCTTGGTTTCTCTTATGAGCATTAACAGGGTCACCTTCTGTATTCTGTGGTGGAACCAGAATTTGAAGAATCCTCTGGTTCCAGTGGTAGAGATGGAGGTTTTGAGACTGTAGCAGTGGACCCTAAATTCAAACAAAAATGTATGAATTCTCATCTAAGTAGTTTAGTTTAGAGTTAAAAATGTTTTTGTTTTTTTTCCGGTTGCTCCCCGTCTTACCCGAAGGCAGGGAAGGAGCCTTACTGTATCCTGCTGCAGAAGACATTGCCCTTCCTAGAGCTTGGTTAGAGCCCAATGGCGTCTGCTCTGCACTAGGACCTTTAGCTGCTGCACGCTGCTTTGCCTTCTGGTCTTTTGTCTGCTTTGTCCACACCAGACTCTCTCCAACTTGCAGAGCAGCCCCCAACTTCTGTGCCATGTCAACCATCTGGAGAAAGAAGAGCAAGTGTGGAGTAGGTTTTATCAAATGGTGACAAAATGAATTGATGTTCAGCAGGTAGTTCCCACCAAAACAAGCTATGGTAATCTGAATCAGTATAATACAATTCTTTATTCTAGCCTGAAAGAGATATTTTTCCTATTTCTGCCCATTGTCCCTATCTGCAATAGCTATGTTAGGGTGTTTTGCATGCTTCCCTCCCTTATTAAAAAACATCATGAAATTCATGTTTTGTTTTAAAAAAAAAATTGCGGTGGTGGTGGTATTTTTTTATTCATTTTACTTGCACTTTATTCAGAACTTTTCCCCTCCTGAAAAAAAAGGCCACAGCCAGAGCATGCTGTGATTTGACAAAAATAAAAAACAAGAACCAACCTTAAACACCACTGTGTTTGTAGGTAATTTTCTATTTTACTACTGGCCAATATGTCCTTAGGATAGGCCATCAATATAAAACCCTTGCACAACTCCTTTAAAAAAAAAAAAAAAAAGGCTAGAAATGTCAAGGGAAAGAAGGATAACACTGTTGTGTTTCAACATGTCCAGTCCTTACGTTCTCAGGTGACATAAGCCACTGCCTGAGGAGTCTAGGTGCACATTCTACTCTTCCCATTCAGAACACATGCATGCTCAGCCAAGCTGTATGGGCAATTGGTAGGAATAGCGTTCGGTCTGGCCAAGTTTACAGTAAAATGTATGGGCCAGATTTATCATGACTCTGACAGCTCACTCCACTTTCACATATGGCTAAAGTCAGCTTTAGCCAAGTCAGATTTATGATCGGCCCTTTAAGACTGTAATAAATGTGGTTTGACGGTAGCAGTTTATCTGTCAGTAAGCAGCTTTACAAAAGTCGCACATCTTTACGAAAAAGTCGCACGCTTTTATGAAAAAGTCGCATGTTCTATTAAAAAGTCTCATAAGATAAGCATGGTCCTCACTGGAGTGAAATTGCGACTTTTTAAATAGTCCCAATAGTAGATCTGTCTAGAGATTAATTTACATAAGAAAACACGCCCACTTTTAGAAAACTGCCGAGCATAGTGCAGAGCAGAAAAAAAAATTGTGCGCAGTTTTAGCGTTTGGGACTTTTTGGGGGACTTTTTCACTCCATTATTCTGACCTGAGTTAATGATAAATCTGGCCCTATGTGTTTTCTTATTGCTTCATTCGCACCTCAGGGTCAAATTCACTTGAAGTCTCTCGGAGAACGCCAACCTTGCGCTCTAGCTCCTGGTACTGGGCCAGTGCTTCCTTCTTATCACCCTGGTTATAGAGCAGAATAGCAAAGTTCAAATTCACAAGGGGGTCCGTCCTGAGGGGGAGAGAAGTTGGTATAGGAATAAAATATCGAAGTAAGAACAGTCACACAAAAAAAGGTACGTGATAAATAATGGCAAAGCAATGTCACGTTCACTCACTGGTCAAGACTCGCTGCCTGCTGATATGAGCTCTTGGCATTCTCCGTATCTTCCAGGTAGGTAAGTGACACTAAAAGGGGAAAATGTGGGATGAGAATACCAGTAAGTATTAGTGTAACAGTACCCCCCAAGTGATGTCTAGTGAGCGTGAAGAGCTGTGACGCCAAGTTCTGTATATATCACCTGCCAATAGCATGTAAAGTGTCGCATTTCCATGGTGTAGGGAGATGGCTGCACTCAGAAAATGGAAGGCTGAGGCATACTGCTGCATGCTGAGATGGACAAGCCCAAGATTGTACAGCACTCTCCAGTCAAATGGGGAAAGGTAAAGGGCACGCTTCAGACAACTGATGGCCTGGAACAGAGATCCCACCAATATGCATACATGAGTCAGATAGAGAAGAGATGATGTTTTTATTATTATTTTATTTATTTTTTACACAAAATTTTCTTCAATGTTCCCCCCTCCACGAGCACATAGTATAGACGATGCATCCATGAGACAACCACGCTAAGCACATTTCTTAGTGAAAGCAATAGTGGCCACAATGCCGATAACGGGAAAGGACAGAAATGGGAAAAGTAGGGGTGGTATATAAAACACAACTTTGCCTGAATGCATAAATAATTAATACATAGGTACAAATCTGCTGACAGATGCCCTTTAATCTTTGTGTCCTTGTAAAACATTGTGCGTAAATGGCTATAACAAGGGCCTACAATGTGCCATATATTGATCACATCTGTACATGCAGAAGGATCGTAAATAATAAACCGTTTTGAATCAGGTAACGTCATACTCTTAGCATTATTCTATGATGAATGCATCCTAAGGGTACGAGGCCACAGGGTCATTTCCTGATGCAGTTTTGGAAGCCAAAATCAAGAGTGTACCATAAAAGGAGAGAAAGTATAAAGAACAGACACTACTTCTCTTGAATTCCCATCTGATTTCCAAAACCCCATGCAGAAACCAGACTGTGTGGCCATACCCTAAGAAAGGCTCACACTTGGAGTGGTGTCTTGCCCAGGTCTCCTCCCACTTTGAGGTCTATCTTTACCTTTCACGTGCCAAATCCCTTTTAAAAGGTTATCCCACAAAAAATATTTATCACAGGATATTGAGAAATACTTGATCATGGGGTTGTCTGACCTCTGGACCCCCCAAGAGCCTCAGATAGAGGCGTCCTTCTCTAAAGGGTGCAGTAGTGCGCATGTCATTGTCCACTGTGTTCCTTTCATTTCTACAGAGCTGACAGCGCTCCGTCAGTCCCATAATAGATGAAGTGGTAGACCGAAATGGGCACTGCTGCTCCATTCAGACAGGACTCGGGGACCACTCATTCTCCGGATCATAGAGGGTCCCAGAGGTCAGACCTAACACACACAATCTGATATGTATTACTTATCCTCTGGAAATACTTTTCTTGGGATAACCCCTTTAATAGTTTCTAAATGACCAACCAATTGCCGCTTTTTGAGGTCAAGACAAATGAAAGAGATTGTCTCACTTCAGAAAATGGCATCGGTCATGTAGGCAAAGTTAATACAAGGCACTTACTAATGTATTGCGATTGTCCATATTGTTTCGTTTGCTGGATGGATTCATTTTTCATCGCATTATACAATGCCTGTTTTCATGGTAATGACCACCATGCAATCCATCAGCGGTGGCCGTGTTTGCACACTATAGGAAAACGCACCAACCTATGTGAGCTCCCACGGTTCTGGCCGCCAAAGAGGCCGGCGCTTTTTCCTATAGTATACAAGCACGGCCACCACTGAGGGAAACGAGCAGTCCATATTGCCTCCTTTGCTGGCTTCATTCATTTTTCATCACATTATATATTGCTCATATCCAGGGGTTACGGCCACCCTACAGTCCAGCAGTGGTGGCCATGCTTGAGACAACCCCTTTAAGCATTCCCAATATTTAATGTATGGTACATCACAAATGAGAATAAAAGAGAGGCATCCATTCTTACCGCAACATATTTCTTCTTCCCATAAAAGCACATTCCAATGTTGTTCCATAGCGGCGAGCTCTCAGGAACACTAGAAGCAGCAACACGATACTTACTGAGGGCAACATCATAATCCCCATGAGACTGCATCATACAGCCAGCCGCTAGTATTCCCTACAAAGTAAAGGAAAACGGTCACAAACTCGACAGTGGATTTCATGTGTCAGTTTTATAGCGTATACTACAACTCCACTAGTTCATTTGAATGCAATGCACAAACATGTCAGTGCATTCTGCATGCATCCACTATAGATAAAATACACACATTCCTTTACCTTATAATTGCTGGGGTCATACGTGAGAGCGTTCCCAAGGTACTCAAACGCTTTTTGATATAGACCATTCTGTAGTAAAATGTAAAGAGTGAGAGTCTAAGCAATCACTATACAGTATTACATACATTCTTGAAACAAGACAGAGAACTGAAGGAACCTACAGACATCAACTGCATGTGAAATTCTCATCTACATCATTGCTACTGTAAATGCTGAAGACATCCCACACGCAATTACGCAGGGAAAAGTTTGCAACGTTTATGCTATATGTAGAAGGGAGGGGATGCTATCAACAAATATACATATGAACAGGTGTCAGGCCACTTTCACGCGGTCAGTAGGTGTAATCCAAAACCAGGAGTGGAACCTACAGAGAATATGTATAATGGAAATAATTATGCCTTTTTGGGGTTTTGGACAACAATTCCCAGAGACAGGCAAAACTATAGAAAGGATGATGTCACACAATGTTTTTAGTGGTGTTTAAAAATAAAATAAAAATCACAGTGGCCAGATGCTACTTTAAAGCAGTATTTCTAGATTTTGATATTGATGACCTATCCTGAGGATACATAAATAATATCAGCGGGACCCCCGCTGATCAGTTGTCTGGAGGCCACGGTGCTCCCATGAGTGCTGTGGCCTCCTCATAGCTCACCAAGCACAGCACAATCCATAGTATATCGGCTGCGTTTGGTATTGCAGCCCATGCCTATTCACTTGACTGAGATTGAGCTGTGACTTAGCCAAATGACTGATGAGCATGACGTCATATGTCTAGGAAGAGGCTGCGGCGCTCACCAGAGCACCGCAGTCTCTTCAAACTGCTGATCAGCTGGGGTCCTGAGAGTCGGACTCCAGCTGATCTGATGTTGGTGACCTATCACTATCAAACTCTCAGAAAACCCCTTTATAGAAAAAGTACTGTAATGTCTATATAAGGCTACTTTCACACCAGCGTTCGGGGCTCCGCTTGTGAGTTCCGTTTGAAGGCTCTCACAAGCAGCCACGAACGGATCCGTACAGCCCTAATGCATTCTGAGTGGATGCGGATCCGCTCAGAATGCATCAGTCTGGCACCGTTTGGCCTCCGCTCCGCTCAGCAGGCGGACACCCGAACGCAGCTTGCAGCATTTTCGTGTCCGCCTGGCCGTGCGGAGCCAAACGGATCCATCCAGACTTACAATGCAAGTCAATGGGGACGGATCCGTTTGACGTTGACACAATATGGTGCAATTTCAAACGGATCCGTCCCCCATTGACTTTCAATGTAAAGTCAGGAGTCCCTATTAATATACCATCAGATCGGAGTTTTCTCCGATCCGATGGTATATTTTAACTTGAAGCGTCCCCATCACCATGGGAACGCCTCTATGTTAGAATATACCATCGGATTTGAGTTACATCGTAAAACTCAGATCCGACAGTATATTCTAACCCAGAGGCGTTCCCATGGTGATGGGGACGCTTCATGTTAGAATATACTGAGAACTGTGTACATGACTGCCCCCTGCTGCCTGGCAGATGCTGCCAGGCAGCAGGGGGCAGCCCCCCTCCTCCGGTAATTAACTTATTGGTGGCCAGTGCGGCCCCCCCTCCCTCCCCAGTATTAATTGTAGCCAGAGCGGCCCCCCTCCCTCTATAGTCATCGGTGGCCAGTGCGGGTTCCCAGTATTAAATATGACCAGTGCGGCCTCCCCCTCCCTCCCTCCCTAGTATTAAATATGACCAGTGCGGCCTCCCCCTCCCTCTATATTTATTGGTGGCCAGTGCGGATTCCAAGTATTATGACCAGTGCGGCCCCCCCCCCCCCCCCCCCCCATCATTGGTGGCAGCGGAGAGTACCGATCGGAGTCCCAGTATAACTCGCTGGGGCTCCGATCTGTTACCATGGCAACCAAGACGCTATTGCAGTCTTGGCTGCCATGGTTACTTAGCAATAAATACAAGCATTATACTTACCTGAAGAGCTGCGATGTCTGACCGGCTGGGCGCTCCTCCTACTGGTAAGTGACAGGTCTGTGCTATAGGCAATGCGCCGCACAGACCTTTCACTTACCAGTAGGAGGAGCTCCCGGCCGGACACAGACATCGCAGCTCTTCAGGTAAGTATAATGCTTGTATTTATTGCCAAGTAACCATGGCAGCCAAGACTGCAATAGCGTCTTGGCTGCCATGGTAACCGATCGGAGCCTCAGCGATTTAAACTGGGACTCCGATGTGTACATTTTTCTCTGGAAAAATGCCTATACAAAATGTCTCCAAATAAGAAAAACACCCCCAAAAACGTATGGCATATTTTACAAGCATAGACCTGCATTGGATTCAGTCTGTGTCATCACCTGTAAATACACGAGCCCTAGTGTGGTTAACAACTCCGTGCTCTCTGGAGACAACCTAACAAAAAAAGAAAGTTCTGTTTAGCTAGTTTTATTTAAATTTTAGTCATGTATAATAAAAAGTTCTGCAGTATTCTAATATACTTTGTGCATGAATTCCTCAGCCTTGGCAAGATCTACGCTTTCTGTCAGTGAACAGGAAGACTCACTGCAAACGTTCAGAGACTGAAAACCCATCCTGTGTACTGCTCACACAGTTGCAGACCTGTGAAGGAAAGCATACTTACCTGCTCCCCAACCTTGGCTGCTTCACTGAACTCTATGGATGTAAACTTCCTGTTTGACGCCACTGCAGCCAATCATTGGCCACAGTGGTGATCTGCTCTTTTGGGAAGCGCTTTCCTTCATGGCACATAGCGGCATTGAAGATTAAGGTCGAGGCTGACCGAAACGTTCACAACCAATTAGCCACCATATTATATCCAATACTTTTGGATGAAATGAAACACCTGATATATGCACTATTTGAATAAAACTTTATTTTCACTTTTTACGTCATACATTGGAGAGTGCTGGATTATTTTTTGGATTATAGAATTTGGTCTCCCATAATCTGGCTACTTGATTCTGCTCGCCTTGTGTCATGTGACCATTTGTTTTGATGCAAGGGAAGAGAGTCGCCCTGCGGCCAGCAACTGGCTGCAGTGGCGTCAAACAGGAAGGTTACATCCACGGAGCTCAGCGGAGCAGTCAAGGCCAGGGAGTGAAGGAGATGGGAGTCAGCTCCACAAAGCAGGCAAGTATGTTTCCTTTCACAGGTCTGTACAGGAGGGGAGGTTTGCCAAAAAGCTCACCAACCCCTTTAAGCTTCCCTCTCTAAGGGACGCCTGCAGTGGTGTTAGACACGCTGACTGCATGGTGTTTTTTTCTTTGGAAAATTTCTGTAATCTGGCCAAACTAATTGACTAATTGACTGCAGTGCACTTTTCCCATAGACTGCAATGAATTACCAGGTAGATTCAGGTAGGGCAAGGTTCTATAGTGACTATCACTGCCGGAGGCTCGAGGCTACCGCATTGAAGAACAGCTCCCTTGTCCACAATTGACCACAGCATCTATAGGGTTAAATTTCCGTGATCATGAATATTGCCTCTGCGTGTCTGCTGTTTAAAACAGTTAGCGCGGTTAGCTCCTGAGCAGGTGCCATGTTTCAAACCCTGGACTTCCGCCGTACATATACGGTGGTCATGTTTAATGATAAGACAAGTACTGTATAGGGAAAGATTATCCACTTGTATCAACAACTTCAGAAAAAGGGTATTCTTTTAGAAATCAGTTTAACAAGGAAAAAAAAAAGGCAAATACTCACTGCAGCGCCTGCAAATAGGTCTGGATAGCACCATCTGTGTCTCCCTCCATAAGCCGGATCTTTCCCAAGGTCATGGCGCTCAGCTCTTGCTTGTGCAACTGAAGAGCAAGATTCAGCTGCTCTTTACTCTTCAAAGAAAATTGAAATAGTTTAATGGATAATTTCACAGAATTGTCTAGAAGCAGTAATAAACACATTAAAGAGAGTCCGTCAGCAGCTTTGACCATGCTAAACTGCTAACGGAACTAGGGACGGGCCAGGGACGTCAGTACAAACATACCTTTTGTAGAGCTTTTATCATCAGTGGTGTGAATATGAAGTTTTATTCTGTCAGATTCTGCTTCAGCAAGAGCATTGGATTTGGAACTTCACTGTAAAGTGCTGTCTGCATACCAGTAATAAAAGTTTTGTCCTACTCTTTCTGGCCCCTACCTAGTGTTGTCAGCAGTTTTTCACAGTCAAAACTGCTGACAGACTCCCTTTATTCATGCAGCCACTGCTATTCTCCCACACAGGCTTTCCGCTATCAAATCTCTGTTGTGCTCTATTTGATGTGTTAAACACTGAAAATACCAATACATACAGTTAGTCAACACTCCACGCTGAGAGCAAGGGTATGGTGCACATCTACCGCATTGTTTAAACGTCAAGGTTACAATCAAAGGCAAGCAAAGGGACAACACATGTCCTGTCCCACCACGGAGTCAGTAGCCGGTCCTAGTTTTTTGTAACTGGTTCTTGTCAGTTCCTTGCTGGCAATATGGCAAGGATCCAGGAACTTTACTTCTAAATACAACTATTGCGATGTGAAGAAGTCCTGGCAAACAAATTATGGCTGCTTAACCACCTAGCAGTGGGAAAAGTAGCTAACTAGAGGGGGAGGGCTGCTTTAGATGCTGCTATCTCCTGAATGGTAGCAACTTTTCTTGTTTGAAAGCTGACATTCCAAGCTTTCAGACAATACCAGAATGACAGCAATCTGTTCAGTACAGGGGAAGATATCACTGATAGAAACCGGGATACTGTGAATGCAGCTGCACCTGCGATTAATCCAGACTCGATTTCTAACAGTGATTTCTCCTCTGTTGCTTGGACTTTAGCTGTCACTTTGTCAGCTTTCAAACAAGACCAGTTGCATGTTTCTAGCTGCTACCATTCGATAGATAGCAGCATCTAAAGCAGCTCTCCCCCTCCAGTAAGCTACTTTTCGCACTGCTGGAGCTGGACTCGGGCAAAACAGTTAGGGGGTTAAAGAGCAAATTACTACCTAGCGAATATCTCAGGACTTAGAATATGTTCAATTAAATGGATATTTCCATCAAGGGTATTAATGGCAAATTGCTAGGATATGCCATCAATGTCAGATAGGAGTGAGTCCCACCTCTGGGACCCTCTTTTATATCCAGAACAGGCCCCCAAAGTAAAGGTAGAGCAGCCACACATGCATGGCCATCCGCCTTAGTTCCCAAAATAGCCAAACTCTGCCTTGGCCATTTTCAGCAGTCCCATGGCGGTGAATGGAGAGGTGGCTGCACTTGCGCAGCATGCTCTATATTCACTGCTATGGGACTTCCAAAAAGAGCCGAGTGTTCTAGCTCGGCTATTTTCAAAAGTCTCATAGCAGTGAAAGGAGAGCAAGTTGCGCATGCACACTGTACATTTCTTCACTTCGGGGTCCAGTTCTGGAGAGAGGTGTGGGTCCCATTGATGGCATAACCTAGCGGATATGCCATCAATGTTCCAGATGGGAATACCCCTTTAAGAGAGAGCTCTATGTTATTATCAGCAGGTCCCAATCCAATAATGTGTGACATAAACCCAAACAATCACCCATGTTGCTTGCATGAAATGTCATGTGTATACGCTGTTTCATGTGCCCACAACTTCACAAAAGCAAAACAAAAAATTGACATTGTTGAATTGAACTTAACAACTTCGAAATTGTGGGCACATGAAACTGACTATACACATGCAATGTCATGTAACCACCATAGGTTTACTACAGCATGCAATATCACACTCATACAGCCTGATCACTGTGGCATGTAAAATTGCACAGGAATAGTAGAAGAAAAGATACAAACAAAATTGGGGTTAGGTTGTTTAGCACCAGCCTAGTTTTTGTTGTTAACTGTCATATATCAGTCTCATGGGGGTCTGAGGGAAAGGGTCAGGGATACTTCAAGGATTATTTGGTAGGTTTTTAAATGTATGTGCTCCTTTCCAACTTTTTTTTGCTAAAATGCATCATGCCGCTCAGTCTGTGGGTTACAGGGGATTTTCAGGGAATATTACCCTATTAGTGAAGACTCCATGCCTGAATTGCATCCTAAAAAAAGTCATGTTTTCCTACTTCGAGCCGCTCGAGTCCCGACTCTCGTTCCTCTATCTTTCGGTTCCTGGCTTGTTTTTGGCAGGAACATGGACATGAAGTATTTCATTTCATGCAGCGCCACGTGGCCATGTTCATGCCCCGGCCGGAATGATAACAAGCCAAGGATTGGAAGATGGAGGAACAGATGGCAGGGAGCTGGTAAGCATGACTCTTTACAAGGCGATTTTCCAAGATTTTAATACTGGGGACCTAACCTCTGCATAGATCATCAGTATCTGATTGGTGGGGGGCTGACACTTGGGATGCCGGCCGGTCAGCTGTTTGAGAAGGCACTAGCGCTCCTGTGAGCTCCGAGGTGTACATTGTATAGAGGCTGTGCTTAGCATCGTGCTCAGCCACATTCACTTCTATGGGGCCGAGCTGCGCCTAGGCCACATGACCGATGAACATGTCGTCACTGGCCTAGGAAAGGCTGTGAGAAGGCTGCTGTCTTCTCAAACTGCTGATTGGCAGGGGTCCTGAGCTTTTTAATCAGGTACAGACATTTCTTGTACATTGTTTCATATGACAGCTTCATAGTAAAATAAAGTAGTGTTATATTTAAAATAATGCTTATCTTGTCATTATTACAAACTTAAATGTTCCAGAAGAAACTCAATACAAATGTATCACATATAACAATAATACCTGCCACCCCACCCACTCCCAACTTTTCTTGTGGAGAGACGACCATCCTAACCCATATTGGGAAAACATTCTATTATAATGCTTGAGAAGTATAGTGTATCCCTGTATGTGTAATTAGTTGTCTAGTCCAGAATGTCGGTATTGTCCAGTGCCAATTATTCAAGTTATATTAGTGTTCCCCTCGGCTCACAATGTTTGCTCTAGCACAGAGAGCTGACCCCGTAATCCACCGATCAGATACTGATGACCTATCCATAGGTCATCATTATAAAACTCAAGGAAATCCCCTTTAAGGGTCCATTCACACGTCCGCAATTTCGTTCCGCATTTTGTGGAACGGAATTGCGAACCCATTCATTTCTATGCCGCAGCACTATGTGCTGCCCGGATCCGCACTTCCGGGTCCGCAATTCCGATCCTGAAAAAAATAGAATATGTCCTATTCTTGTACGCAATTGCGGACAAGAATAGGCATTTTCTATTAAGTGCCGGCGACGTACGGTCCGCAAAATGCGGAGCGCACATCTCCGATGTCCGTGTTTTGCGGATCCACGGATCTGTGGATCCGCAAAACACACATGGACGAGTGAATGGATCCTAACAGTTAAAGGGTTGTCCAGTATCAGAAAAATAATGCTGATTTCTTCCTGTCCACAGGTTGTGTGTTGTATTGCAGCTCTGCCCCATTCACTTCAATAAAGCTGAGTAGTAATACCAGACACAACCCATGGACAAGTGTGGTGCCATTTCTGGAAGAAAGCAGCCACATTTTACTAATCCTGGAGAAAACTTTAAGGACCACTGCCCATCACTCAGTGCAGCCCTTTTGGTTCCTGAAGCATGCAAGGGTTTGTTCCTGTTCAGTTTGGCATAGATCTGGCTTGTATACTAGACCATACCTTCTTGTCTACTGCACATCCTGACCGCTTTCTGTTTACCACTTATGCCGGCCTCAGTCTGTGTCTGAATATAGTTTCTGTCCTGGTAATGCAACATGGTGTCTTCAGCCCGCTTATGTGTCGACCGCATCACTCATAATCCACTTTATGGGGATTACGAGTAACAAATACATAATCTCTTAGACTTTGCTCCCTGGTTTAGCCCTAGCCAAATGCATTAGTCAGCTAGTGCATCCACATCTCCTGTTGGACTTGTTACAATTGCAAACGCCCATTGAGATCTGAATCTACAGGTCCACAAACAGGCATGTCAGGGAAACCCGGTCATGAGAATAAAAAAAGCAATGATCAATCAAAAATATATACACGCATCTCAATAGATTAGAATCTCATTGAAAAGTTAAAAGGGTATTACGGTTGTTCTAAGTTATCCCCTATCAACAGGATAGGGCATAACTTTTAGATCGGTGGAGGTACTACCACTGGGACCGCCACCAATCACAACAACAGGGGCCCCCTTATCCCTGCAATAAACAGAGCGGCTGGTCTCACATGCGTGCGGCTGCTCCATTCATTTCTATTGGAGTTCTGGACATAGCCAAGTACAGCGCTCTGCTATCTCCGGAACTCCCACACAAATGAATAGAGCGGCCGCCCACATGCGAGACCAGCCACTCCGGTCATTTCAGGGGAGCAGCAAGCGGCCTGCAGTGGGCACGGGGCCCCCGTTCTAATGAATGGTTGGGGTCCCAGCGGTAGGACCCCACAAACCTGTAGTTATCTCCTAACCTGTGGATAGGGGATAACTTTTACCTACCATAATACCCCTTTAAGTTACTCTCTCTTCTCTAGAGGGTTTCCAAAAACAAGCAGACTGATAGCATCAATTCCACATGTCTTACTTTGCTGAGGTCTTTCAGATACATGTAACAAACTCCCAAGTTGTGACAGATTTCCTAAAGAATAAAATGCAAACAGGAGTAAATAAAAGAAATTATATGATACAATGTATAATAACTAAAATACCAATAAAACCTTCAGTGAGATTTAATATTAGTGCACTGAATATATCTAAAGTTCCAGTCATAACAAGGAAAGATAACAGCACTTTTCACTCAGAATCACAATCGTGCAATAATAGGGCTCGTTTAAATACCCGGAAGAGACCGTATCAAAAGATGTGCAATGGCACTGAAGCCCCATTTCAGGTGTTATCAATTCAATCATGGCAGGCTAGGTAAAGTGGTATTGGCAGTCAGCCAGGGGCCCCAAATCTTGTCAAAACATCCTCTGGTGGTAAGGTATTTAATACTCTTCTGAGGCCAGAACTCAAACTCCTCCAAAGGGGGACCACCGCTGACCAAATTACATTCTTGTCCTTTTCACCAAACACTACAGAGAAGTATTTCCATGCAGCCATATTAGAGGTAAAGTGTCCTATGGGGTATATCCCTACCTTATAAAATAAATTAGCTAGATCAGACTTGGACTTTAACTTCTACAGTGCCTCTGTTTTTTCAGTATACTAATATTAAACATCTCCGGCAGTGGACATCTGAACGTTTTAACTTCTCCAGTGCCGCTGCTTGTGTGTGCACAGTACAATGTAAATCAGACTTCTAGTAAGAAAGGAGATGTCCTCCTCGTACCCAGTCTTTATGATTGAGTCTAGCTGCCTCATTGTAAACCTCGATGGCTGCCCTGTGCTTCCCCAGCAAAAACCTGAAAATACAAATCAATAAGAAGTCATACACATTAGGCATCAATAACAAATCGGGTTTTCTGAAAATAAAAATGAATTCATATATAATAAAAAACATATGTAACTTTCTAACATTTTATATATTTTGTTTTCTCACTGTTTTCAAGAAGACATCCTGGTTTATCTTCAAGTTTACAACCCATACAGACCTAATATTCCTTGTAGTTGAGAGCCTGACCGTTGTATTCAGTCTAGACAGTGGCTGTGAACTACCCTGTTAGGCCTCTTTCACACTACAGTTTTTTGCGTTCCGTATACGGTCCGTTTTTTGCGTTCCGTATACGGTCCGTATACGGAACCATTCATTTCAATGGTTCCGCAAAAAAACGGAATGTGTTCCGTATGCATTCCGTTTCCGTATTTCCGTTCCGTTGAAAAGATAGAACATGTCCTATATTTGGCTGAGAATCACAGTCCGTGGCTCCATTCAAGTCAATGGGGCTGCAAAAAAAACGGAACACATACGGAAATGCATCCGTATGTCTTCCGTATCCGTTCCGTTTTTTGCGGAACCATCAATTGAAAATGTTATGCCCAGCCCAATTTTTAATATGAAATTACTGTATACTGTATTTGCCATACGGAAAAACGGAACGGAACAACGGAACGGAAACGGAACCACAACGGAAGCAAAAAACGGAACAACGGATCCGTGAAAAACGGAACGCAAAACACTGAATGCAACATACTGTAGTGTGAAAGAGGCCTTACATTGTATCAGTATGGGTGAAAATCTAAAATCAGCCTAGAATACAGCCGGTTTAGATCAGAGAGAACTGCGTAGACTGAATAATGAGATCTATCCACCACTCAGACTCTTCAGCCTACAACTGAGCAGAGAGTATCTTACAAGGTATACCTCTGGCTAAGACGTATTCCATTCTATGGATGTAATAAGCTAAGAGGCTTCCATACCGTTGGAAAAACAATATTTTGCAGTATACGGAATAGTGTAGTCTATTGTGCAGTTCCAGACCGCAAAAATGGAGTACACGGTGTACTGACCTGATGGAGGCCAAATGCATACTTATATCCCGGGAGCTTTTCACAGTGTTTAAGCCAAATAAATGTGAACATCCTGAGCTATGAGCAGGACTACGTCTGTAGGAGCTTTGGGTGGCAATACCAATGTTCCCATTCACTGATAAACAAGTTTTCTATATAGTGAGGAATTAAAGAGGTATTCTATTTAAGAGGACCCACCACCTCTCCTGACAGGTCTGATTTAGTAGCTCCATGCATTCACTATCTAGCAACAATTCTGGAGAAGTTTCTATATTATTCCTACTAGAAGTTTATGAATGAATTGCTAACAGGGGCATGCCCCAAACTGGTAACATCCAGATGGACCTTTATCGCAGACTGCAGGCAATTCATTCATAAACGTATAGTAGGAATAATAGAGGAATTGTACAATATAGATTTATATGATAAGATTCTACAGAACTGGTTGGACATAGGAAATGCAAATAGGTAAAAACAGACATTCCAGCAGAGTGCCTGGTCCTCTTTAAAAATAAGTTATCCCCTATCCACTATTAGGGGGTTTTCACGGATTCTGGCACATTTTCCTTGCTGAAAATTGCACAACTCTACCATTGTTTTCAATGGTCGACCATGCTCTAAGGGACTGCTTAAGATCGCTAGGTACAGCACTTGACTATTTTCTGCAGTCCCATAATGAGTTTGAATGGAGCGGTGGCGCATATGCTGAACCACCGCTCCAGTCGAAAGGGGGGCATGGGACCCTTGTTCTCATTATTGGTGGGCGTCCGAGCAGTCAGACCCACCCGTCCGACAGTTATCCCCTTGTTACCGGAACACCCATTTAAAGTACATATGAATGTTGTATGACCTTTCATGAAAGAACAATTCAGCTTGAAAAGTAATGCTAAAGTCATGTACTTTTAGTGTCACTGTGACACATCCCTAGAACATGCTAATGGGAATTACATAGTAAATGTCATGAGACAGTAAAGTGTGGGCGATCCCCATTTAATGGCAATAGAACTTCAAAGTAACTGGCTATCGAAGGAAGAATAGCCTTTGAACTGTACACAAGTAACAATGTAAAGGAGTAGTTGGAAATGCAGGCATAGTCGTCTTTGGACATGTCTGAAGTACCCATAAGACGATCAAACTGGTGTAGGCTATTGGGGCCATTTATTATACTGAAATACGCCTACATTAGGCGCAATGGTTGGTTGTGCCGCTATCT
Organism: Bufo gargarizans; assembly: GCF_014858855.1. Lineage (NCBI taxonomy): Eukaryota > Metazoa > Chordata > Amphibia > Anura > Bufonidae > Bufo > Bufo gargarizans. Next base: position 192,635,571 of record NC_058081.1, on the reverse strand, counting down.
GCGACTTCTCCCCGCTCACGCCAGGTCTAAATCTGTGGGAGTGGCATGGGCGGGGAAAGGGATGGGCCGGCAGGCCCGCCAGATTTACAATTTTCTACGCCTGGTTAAGGCCTCATGCACACGACCGTCGTGTGCATCCGTGGCCGTTGTGCCGTTTTTTTTTCTTGAAAGTCAATGGGTCCGTGGAAAAATCGGAAAATGCACCGTTTTGCAGCTGAGACCATGATCCGTGTATCCTGTCCATCCAAAAAATATGACCTGTCCTATTTTTTTTTACGGACAACGGTTCACGGACCCATTCAAGTCAATGGGTCCGTGAAAGAACACGGATGCACACAAGATTGGCATCCGTGTCCGTGATCCGTAGGTTACTTTCATACAAAAGGATCCGAAGATCCGTCTGCATAAAAGCTTTTTCAGAGCTGAGTTTTCACTTTGTGAAAACTCAGATCCGACAGTATATTCTAACACAGAGGCGTTCCCATGGTGATGGGGACGCTTCTAGTTAGAATATAAAACGAACTGTGTACATGACTGCCCCCCTGCTGCCTGGCAGCACCCGATCTCTTACAGGGGGCTGTGATCCGTACAATTAACCCCTCAGGTGCTGCACCTGAAGGGGTTAATTGTGCGTATCATAGCCCCCTGTAAGAGAGTCGGGGCTGCCAGGCAGCAGGGGGCAAGACCCCCCTCCCTCCCCAGTTTGAATATCATTAGTGGCCAGTGCGGCCCCCCCTCCCTCCCTCTATTGTAATAAGAACATTGGTGGCACAGTGTGGCCCCCCCCCCCCCTCCCTCTAATGTAATAAGAACAATGGTGGCCAGTGTGTGGCCTCCCCCGGTCCCCCCTCCCTCCCTTTATAGTAATAAGAACAATGGTGGCCAGTGTGCGGCCTCCCCTCTCTCCCCCCCGATCATTGGTGGCAGCGGAGTTCCGATCGGAGTCCCAGTTTAATCGCTGGGGCTCTGATCGGTAACCATGGCAACCAGGATGCTACTGCAGTCCTGTTTGCCATGGTTACTTAGCAATAGAAGCATCATACTTACCTGCTGGCTGCTGCGATGTCTGTGTCCGGCCGGGAGCTCCTCCTACGGGTAAGTGACAGTTCATTTAGCAATCCGCCGCACAGACCTGTCACTTACCAGTAGGAGGAGCTCCCAGCCGGACACAGACATCGCAGCAGCCAGCAGGTAAGTATGATGCTTCTACTATTGCTAAGTAACCATGGCAACCAGGACTGCAGTAGCGTCCTGGTTGCCATGGTTACCGATCGGAGCCCCAGCGATTAAACTGGGACTCCGATCGCTGCCAATGATCGGGGGGGAGAGAGAGGGGCGGGCGCACACTGGCCACCAATGTTCTTATTACAATAGAGGGAGGGAGGGGGGCCGGGGGGGAGGGGCACACTGTGCCACCAATGTTATTAATACAATAGAGGTAGGGCGGGGGTGTCGCACTGGCCACCAATGATATTTAAACTGGGGAGGGAGGGGGGTCTGCCCCCTGCTGCCTGGCAGCCCTGATCTCTTACAGGGGGCTATGATACGCACAATTAACCCCTTCAGGTGCGGCACCTGAGGGGTTAATTGTGCTGATCACGGCCCCCTGTAAGAGATCTGGTGCTGCCAGGCAGCAGGGGGCAGTCATGTACACAGTTTGTAGTATATTCTAACTAGAAGCATCCCCATCACCATGGGAACGCCTCTGTGTTAGAATATACTGTCGGATATGAGTTTTCACGATGTAACTCATATCCGACAGTATATTCTAACATAGAGGCGTTCCCATGGTTATGGGAACGCTTCAAGTTAAAATATACCATCGGATTGGAGAAAACTCTGATCCGATGGTATAAAAGGGACTCCAGACTTTACATTGAAAGTCAATGGGGACGGATCCGTTTGCAATTGCACCATATTGTGTCAACGTCAAACGGATCCGTCCCTATTGACTTGCATTGTAATTCAGGACGGATCCGTTCGGCTCCGCACGGCCAGGCGGACACCAAAACGACTTTTTTTTCATGTCCGTGGATCCTCCAAAAATCAAGGAAGACCCACGGACGAAAAAACGGTCATGGATCACAGACCTACGGACCCCGTTTTTGCGGACCGTAAAAAAAAAACGGTTGTGTGCATGAAGCCTTAGGCGCACTCCGCGTGCTGTCCGCATTCGTTGCTCCGTTCCGTGGCCCCGCAAAAAAAAATAGAACATGTCCTATTCTTGTCCATTTTGCGGACAAGAATAGGCATTTCTACAATGGGCCGCCCGTCCCGCAACGGAAGGCACGCGGGCGGCTTCCGTTTTTTTTGCGGACCGCAAAAAACTGAACGGTCGTGTGCATGAGGCCAAAAGCTGATCGGTGGGGGTGCGGGATGTCATGTCCCAACTGATCGGATATTGATGACCTATACTAAGGATAGGTCATTAATATTACAGAAGCGGACAACCCCTAAAAAAATAGAGAAGAGATATAAATGTATACATTACATGTTTTACTGAAGCTTTTCCCATAAAATTATACATCAATCTGCTCAGCTCCTCCTGCTCTATAACCTGCTGCCTGCAGATTGCACTGCACTTTGTGGTGACAGGTCTTGTTTAATAAAGACATGAAAGGTAGTACATTAGAAAACACTGGAGTTGTACAAATCATCATATAAAGATATAGTATCAGGAATCTTACAAGGATCGAGCTACTTGTTTCAGGTTATCTGGACTGGTTGGATTTAAGATTGCACATGTTTGGAAAAGTTCAAGAGATTCCTGGATTTTCCCCTCCAATCTTAGGATCAATGCTGAAAGAAAAAACAGCAAGTATGACATTCTTACAATATTAACCAGAGTGATTACTGCAGCCGATTCCCCTTTTTGGTGTTTACATTCTCCAGAGAAATACATTTGTTTCATATACATACGAGACAGCAAGTTTCCCATTGGGTTATCCTTTTTCCAACGTGCCCAGGCTTCCGGCCCTAACTGATCAGAGCCCTTTCACTTTTCTCTGTAATGTCCTTCCTCTCTCCTTCCAACTTCAATGATCACTGCCCCTAACAGATCCCAGCTCCTTGCACTGTAATGTCCTTCCTTCCTTCCAATGTCGCTCTTTCCGCCATCCAAATTTCGCACAGATGCAGATTACCATAAAGTCTGAGTATTACAACACATACTGTGGGCATCAGCTTCTGCTCGACTGCCCGCAGTATGTATCGTAAAGCGTAGGCACAGGCTGCGTGGTGACCTCAGAATGAGAGGGGAAGGACATTAAAGCACAAGTGCGAGGAGTTGGGATCAGTTGGAAACACTGAAAAGGGAAGCAAAGGCTATGTTTTAAATGATGTTTCATCTATTGGCGGTAGTTTAAAGGGAACCTGTCACCTGGATTTTGTGTAGAGAGCTGAGGACATGAGTTGCTAGATGGCAGCTAGCACATCCACAATACCCAGTCCCCATAGCTCTGTGTGCTTTTATTGTGTAAAAAAATTGATTTGATACATATGCAAATTAACCTGAGATGAGTCCTGTCCCTGACTCATCTCACGTACAGGACTCATCTCAGGGTAATTTGCATATGTATCAAATCGTTTTTTTTTTACACAATAAAAGCACACAGAGCTATGGGGACTGGGTATTGCAGATGTGCTAGCGGCCATCTAGCAACCCATGTCGTCAGCTCTATACCCAAAATCCAAGTGACAGGTTCCCTTTAATAGGCAAAATCAAGCCAGAATCTCCTAAACTGTATACACAGCAGGGTTATTACATTATAGAACTGGCATAAAATATAATAAATTATGCATAAATCTAGTGGTAAGCCAGTAAATATTCTAAAGAATAGCTGATATGTAATGTAGGTGTCCCTTCTTACCTTGCACATAGACTGCGTATTCACAGACACCCTCTGTAGCCTGGAGCTGTTCCTTAATCAGAGCCTGAAAACACACAGGATATGTCCATGATCATCATCATGGCCATCACTGCTCTAAACCACCAACGCCTACATCAGGATACAAGTATACGTTACATTTATACACAGCTCTGTTCCCACTAGTGTCATCACAGCATGGCAAATCTGTTAGGATGCATTCTGATCCTTTTCGCAGACCTCCCCATTGTATTAAAATGGATCTGCCATTTTTAAGTGCATTAAACAGCTTAAAGGGGTTTTCCAGGCTTTTAATATTGATGACCTATCCTCAGGAAAGTTCATCGATATCAGATCGGCAGGGTTCAGACACCCGGCCAATCAGCTGTATGAGGAGTGCGCATGTGCACTCTCCCGTCTCTCTTCCTGCTCGCCGCCTCATACAGCTGATCGGCGGGGGTGCCGGGTGTCTGACCCATCCTGAGGATAGGTCATAAATATTAAAAGCCAGGACAACCCCTTTAACAGATCTCCCTATTCTAGTTATCAAAAAGACACAGAACTCTGTGCAAGTGTGAACAGAGATTTACACGTCTAGATTAGACTGCACAATAAAGAATCCATCACAACTCACTTTACAAGCCTCGTAATCCTTGTGGACATAGTGCAGATGAATGAGCCAGTTGCGTCTTTCGGGGATCGGTAGGTCTGGAGCTGCAAACCACAGTTCATGAAAACAGTTCCACAAACAACAATGTACACTTCTCCATTTCTGCAGATATGTTTAGAACATTGAACAGTAGCATCACTGTAAAAACGGCAGAGACAGTTGGTCCAGTCTCATTATAAGATGCCATATTATGACGTTTTATTGCCTATTCTGATGCTATGCAACCTGTGGTGTGTTGCTTTATGTACGGTATATGCTTTGGTATTATTTTACAGTGCTTGCTCTGCCTTAAGGCTGCTTTACGCTGCTCAACTGAGCAGACGATTGTTGGGAAGAAGAGTTCCTTCCTCGTCAGTGAAGGAGGCCGCTGCTATTACATGCAGAGATCTCCTCCACAGTATAGGTAGGAGTGTGGCAAGTGAAGCAAACCCTGTGAAACTCTGCAGAGCAAAGCATGCTGGGTTTGGTTAGAAAACCCGGCAAGAAGCAGGAAGTCCTGCATGTAAACATCCTGCTCAGATGAAATGATGCAGAAAACAGGAGAAGGAAAAGTACTTGGGGTGTAAATACGTAGTGTTTGGAGTAATCTGAGCAGATTTAAAAAAAATGGTAATTATAAAACGGTAGAACCCCTTTAACTGTAAGGGTGGTAGGCAATGTTACGCCCAGGACTGTATGTTTATTTCTTTTTCTCACCTTGCATCGGTCTTTGTTTCCCCCCAGAACTGCCAGAGGATTCAGCACGAAGCAGGTGCCTCATCATAAATTAAATGCACCTCCGGAAGTCTGTGCGTCTGTTTCCGGGCGACTTTTTTTTTTGTGATGCCTCAGGTGTAGCTTGCTATGTAAATTACCCCCTTTGTAGCAATATTTCGTTGCCACCAGCCAGACAGCAATGTGGTTTATGTATCTGTACGGCTACGCGTTTTTGCAAAAAAAAATATATAATCCGATTTACTTTTTTCTAGCGATAACGTATTCCTGATTTTTATTTTTTAGCAACTTATTATTTTTTTGGGGGGTGGTAATGGCAAAAAAATACAGATCTGCCATTGTTTTTTGCACTTGAAATATTAGACTTTCACGGTGCGGCATAACTATCATGTTATTTTTTTTCTATTCTATAAGTCAATATGATTACCGAGACACCAAATATGAATATTTTAGTTTTTTTGCACAATAATAGCATATTTCATGCAAAAACATTAGTTTTTTTATGTTGCTGCATTCTAAGAGCCGTACTTATTCATTTTTCCATCAATGTCCTCATATATGGGCTTGTTATTTTAAAGGACGACATGTAGTTGTCATTACTACATTGTGCTGTACATGGGTCCTATTGATTAACATTTTTTATTTTTGTATTTTTTTTGGATGGGGGTGGGGGGTGGGGGGTGTTGTTCATGGGCCAGATTAAATAACACTATATTTATTACAGGGGGTGTGGAGAACAAGGTGATATACCCTAGACCGCAGATCTACAAAATAAAACCATTTTTTTAAATTTAAATTTTATAAAGTTTATTAAAATTCCTTTAATTATTATTTATTTATTTTTTGTCCTACTTGGGGACATTACTTTTATAATGCAGTGGTATACCTTTTATACCAATGCATTATACCCTGTTACTGTAAGGATACGCTCACTCCTCCAAAAATCGGTTATGTTTCTTTGTGCAGTTTGCAGCTTTATTTATGTGCTTTTATTGCGGCGTATTTCAAAACTGCATTTTCTACTTGTGGTTTTTTCAGAGCAGATCGGGGAAAAAATAAAAATGTGCGGGTGCATACGGCATGTTTTTGCCACTTTTGCCATTTTAAATGGGAGATTCAGCACCAAGAAAGGGCCTGCTGCCTCCCACTGAAATGAAATGGGATGTTTTTAGGTAATGATGTGGGAAAACATGCCAAATCAGTGCCCAAAAACGGTGTGTGAAAGGGCCCTAAACGTGACGGGCAGTCTATTTGGCTGTGTCAGTGACATAGTCATGGCAGACCTAGGGCCTGTGTTAGGCCTTTAGCTGCCATGGCAGCGCATCGGCACCCTGCGATTGCATTTGCAGGGGGCCAATGATGACATGGAGCCCCTTATTTAAACAGTCTAGATGTTGCGGTTGCTATTGACTGCAGCATCTAGGGAATGTTTACTACCAGGATTATAGTTAGCTCTGTTCCTGCGGTTATAGCAGGAGACCACTACAGTCAGTGCTCGAACCCCGCTGGGATCCCGAGTGCTGTATCAGCACAACCTGTGCACGTTTTTTTCAGTCCCTATCACCCACGCCAGGGTTAAAGGTGCAGGAGGCAGGGACTGAACACACTATACTGCATTTCGGACAAAAAATGATTTTTCAAAAAACAACATACATTTGGCCCATCTTTAGACTTTCTATTCTAATTTTACACTAACTAGTAGACAGGATTAGTAAATCTATTCTGTAGAACTGAAGCTTAGACCAACAACCTCCAGTAACCAATGACAAAACTACAACAATCCTGCATGTTGGGAGTTGTAGTTTTCCATAGCTGATGGGTCACATCTTGGAGACCATTACTGTAGACAGTAATTTGTGACCTGTGCCTATAAGAGTACAACAGGAATTATATGGCAGAAGAAAAGAAATAAGAGGCACTCACCTTTTTTAACACGTGGTTTTCTCCCATTTGTAGACTCAGACGGGACCTGGAAAATAGGAGAAAGGTCACCAGTGCTGGACTGGGCATGCTGCCCTATTTTGTCTGGTACAATTATGGCCTCCCTGACAGAAGGACGTCATTATGGTCAAGGTTTCCTTCAAGTTAGGCATGCGGCTGATTCATCCCCCACCGCCCAACACCTCAAAAGAGAAACAAGGCAACGGTGATGGACCATGTGATCTGACGTCACCACAGATCCTTTAGCCGGCAGCTCATGATTAAAGAAGTAAGAAGAGACCGACAACTACACGATCAAGAGGAGAAGAAGGCGAGTTAATTATTTTAATTTTTTTAACCCTCAATTGACCACCTACTATGCATTCTGTATTAAAGAATGCTATTATTTTCCCTTATAACCATGTTATAAGGGAAAATAATACAGTGAATAGACTGTCTCCTCACTTGATTGCGGATGCTTGCGATTTTCACTCAGCCCCATTCACTTCTATGGGGCCTGCATTGAGTGATAAACGCACAGTATAGAGCATGCTGCGATTTTCACGCAACGCATAAGTGATGCGTGAAAATCACAGCTCATGTGCACAGCCCCATAGAAATGAATGGGTCCGGATTCAGTGCGGGTGCAATGCGTTCACCTCCTGCATTGCACCCGCGCAGAAATATTGCCCGTGTGAACTCAGCCTTAGACCTCTTGCACACGGCCGTTGTGGGTTTTATGGCAATTTTTTTTATTTTCCTCCCCATATTCCAATAGCCATAACTTTTTTATTTTTCCGTTCACATATTTTTTGCGGGACAAGATGCATTTTTTTTGTGCCACCATTTAATTTACCATGTCTTGTTTTGGAAAATAGGAAAAAAATTCTGTGTGTGGCAAAATTGGGAAAAAAAATTAAATACATAATTTCACCAAGGTTTTGGGGGTTTTGACATCACTGTGAACTTAAAATGACCTGACGTTTTTATTCTGCAGCTCAATACGAATGCAGCGATACCAAACTTTAATAATCTTTTTTTTTTGTTTTACTACTAGTAAAGTAGTAGTTTTTATTAATACCATTTTTGTAGTACGTACGACGTTTTGATTACCATTATTCAATTTGTTGGGGGGACAAGATGCCCCCCCAAAAAAAGGCAAATCGCAGCTTTTTCATTTTTTTTTTTCATGTTACGGCCTACATTTTCGGACGCAGTGATACCCAATATGTTTATTTTTTTATTGTTTATATATTTGTATATGTAAAATTGGGAAAGGGAGGTGATTTAAACTTTTAATATATTGGTGGAGTTTTTTGTTTTACTATTAGCCCCCATAGGGGCCTAGTCCATGGGATCTTTTGATCCCTTCCCCTATTCACCTGAAGGCCTCCTGCACACAAAGGTGTGCTGCCCATTGCCGTATTGCGGACCACATTTGCGGATTCGCAATACACGGGCACCGTTCCGTGGGCATTCTGCAGCACAGAGGCGGACCCCTTCACTTCAATAGGTCCGCAAATCCGGAGATGCGGAATGGTGCGGAACAGAAGCACGGAACGGAAACCCACGTGAGCACTACAGAGTACTTCCGTTGGGTTACGTCCCGTACTTCCATTCTGCAAAAAGATAGAACATGTCCTATCTTCTTGCGGAACGGCCGGATCACAGAACTCCAGTCTCTTCACACACCTGGGAGTCGGAGTCCTAAGGACAGATCATTAGTATTTTACACCCGGAAAACCCCCATTAATGTGAATAGTGGCCACAAGAAACGTTGCAATCTACAAGCCATAGACATGTCTCACCTGAACCGCCATAACTGGGGAGATTTCCTATAAACCTCTATGCTCAGCTCTGCGTGCACTAAGCTGTGGATCTCCCTAATCCTCGTCATCTGACAGGTGCATTACATGGCTGCTGACTACCCCAAAGCGGGTGGGCTGCACGCTTAGCGCCTATGTCCCTCCGCCCCATCACCAATTATATCCCAATCACTCATACCACAAACAGCCTGCAGTCAGCACCTGACAGCCATTCTACCCTTCCTCACGGCTAATGTGACCGCCATAAATTACCGTTGTCAGGGTGTCCTCCGCCATGGCGACAGCTTATCTGGCTAAAGAAGCGGTTTAGTTTCCAAGACAACATAGTTTACATCACTTCCGGCGAATGCACCCCTCCTTCTGTCCACCCGGGAAACGAGGCTTACCAAATCTGGTTCCGCTGTGAACTAACGTTCCCTGCTGACAGGAGCAGTTGCTTGTATTCCACTGCGGTTTCCAGGTCTGTCACTAACGAGCCGAATGTGTATACTGCTTTATGAGGATGCGGCAAACTGAGCATGTGGAGCCTGAGAGGCCATAGTTCTGGTGGGCAGCTGCACAGACAGAACCTGCCATTCTTTTGCAAATATGAAGAGGTAGGGTATGCGCAGAGGGCATCACATTGAAGCTGAAGAGCAGGGAGCTGATTTTAAGATTAAAGGGGGTTCTGCACTTTGTTTTAACTGATGATCTATCCTCTGGATAGATCATCAGCTTCTGATCGGCAGGGGTCCGACACCCGGGACCCCCGCCAATCAGCTGTTTGAGAAGGCAGCGGCGCTCCAACAGCGCCACGTCCTTCTCGCTGTTTACCGTCACGACTAGTATCACTGGCCTGGGCAGGGCTAAGCTCCATTCGAGTGAACAGAGTTTAGCCCCGCCCACGCTAGTTGATACTAGTCGTGACGTCACTCGGCCGGTGGTAAACAGTGAGAAGGCCGTGGCGCTGCTGAAGCACCGCTGCCTTCTCAAACAGCTGATCGGCGGGGGTCCCGGGTGTCGGACCCTCGCCGATCAGAAGCTGCTCTCTCCAGAGGACAGATCATCAGTTAAAACAAACTGTAGAACCCCTTTAAGTAGAAGGAAAAAAGTGTGGTGGAAAAAGGTGCACAAGCAACAGGGATAACCTCAGCCTTCAAAGGATTGTCGAGAAAAGGCCATTCAAGAATTTGGGGAAGATTTACAAGGAGTGGACTGCGGCTGGAGTCAGTGCTTCAAGAGCCACTACACACAAATGTACCTAGGACATGGGCTACAACTGTCGCATTGCTTGTGTCAAGCCACTCATGACCCAGACAACTTCAGAAGCGTCTTACCTGGGCTAAAAAGAAAAATGACTGGACTGTTGCTCAGTGGTCCAAAGTCCTGTTTTCAGATGAAAGTAAATTTCGCATTTCATTTGGAAATCAGGGTCCTAGAGCCTAAAGAAAGAGTGGAGAGGCACACAATCCAAGTTGCCACAATGATGGTTTGGGGAGCCATGTCATCTGCTAGTGTTGGTCCATTGTGTTATATTAACCCCTTAAGGACACAGCCTTATTTCACCTTAAGGACCAGGCCATTTTTTGCAAATCTGACCAGTGTCACTTTCAGTGGTGATAACTTTAAAACGCTTTGACTTATCCAGGCCATTCTGAGATTGTTTTTTCGTCACATATTGTACTTCATAAAACTGCTAAAATTGGGTCAAAAAAGTAATTTTTTTGCATAAAAAAATACATAATTTACCAAAAATTGGGAAAATTTGCAAATTTCAAAGTTTCAGTTTCTCTACTTCTGTAATACATAGTAATACCCCCAAAAATTGTGATGACTTTACATTCCCCATATGTCTACTTTATGTTTGAATTATTTTACTGATTTTACATACGTCATTAACCCTTTGAGTGTTGCACAAGAGTTATTGGCAAATGGGGATGAAATTTGAGAATTTAATTTTTTTTGTCTAATTTTCCATTTTAACCCATTTTTTCCTCTAACAAAGCAAGGGGTTAACAGCCAAACAAGACTGTATCTTTATTGCCCTGACTCTTCCGTTTACAGAAACACCAAATATGTGGCCGTAAACTACTGTACGGCCACACAGCGGGGCGTAGAGTGAAAGGTGCGCCGTTTGGTTTTTGGAAGGCAGATTTTGCTGGACTGGTTTATTTACACCATGTCCCATTTGAAGCCCCCCTGATGCACTTCTAGAGTAGAAACTCCCTAAAAGTGACCCCATCTAAGAAACTACACCCCTCAAGGTATTCAAAACTGATTTTACATACGTCGTTAACCCTATAGGTGTTGCACAAGAGTTATTGGCAAATGGGGATGAAATTTGAGAATTTAATTTTTTTGCCTAATTTTCCATTTTAACCCATTTTTTTCCACTAACAAAGCATAGAAACATAGAATGTGTCGGCAGATAAGAACCATTTGGCCCATCTAGTCTGCCCAATATACTGAATACTATGGATAGCCCCTGGCCCTATCTTATATGAAGGATGGCCTTATGCCTATCCCATGCATGCTTGAACTCCTCCACTGTATTTGCAGCTACCACTTCTGCAGGAAGGCTATTCCATGCATCCACTACTCTCTCAGTAAAGTAATACTTCCTGATATTACTTTTAAACCTTTGCCCCTCTAATTTAAAACGATGTCTTCTTGTAGCAGTTTTTCTTCTTTTAAATATTCTTTCCTCTTTTACCTTGTTGATTCCCTTTATGTATTTAAAAGTTTCTATCATATCCCCTCTGTCTCGTCTTTCTTCCAAGCTATACATGTTAAGGTCCTTTAATCTTTCCTGGTAAGTTTTATCCTGCAATCCATGTACTAGTTTAGTAGCTCTTCTCTGAACTCTCTCCAAAGTATCAATATCCTTCTGGAGATATGGTCTCCAGTACTGAGCACAATACTCCAAATGAGGTCTCACTAGTGCTCTGTACAGCGGCATGAGCACCTCCCTCTTTCTACTGGTAATGCCTCTCCCTATACACCCAAGCATTCTGCTAGCATTTCCTGCTGCTCTGTGACATTGTCTGCCTACCTTTTAAGTCTTCTGAAATAATGACCCCTAAATCCCTTTCCTCAGATACTGAGGTTAGGACTGTATCACTGATTTTATATTCTGCTCTTGGGTTTTTACGTCCCAGGTGCATTATCTTGCACTTATCAACATTACATTTTAGTTGCCAGATTTTTGACCATTCCTCTAGTTTTCCTAAGTCCTTTTCCATTTGGTGTATTCCTCCAGCAACATCAACCCTGTTACAAATCTTTGTGTCATCAGCAAAAAGACACACCTTACAATCGAGGCCTTCTGCAATTTCGCTGATAAAGATATTAAACAATATGGGTCCCAGAACAGATCCCCGAGGTACCCCACTGGTAACAAGACCATGGTCTGAATAAACTCCATTGACTACAACCCTCTGTTGTCTGTCCCTCAGCCACTGCCTAATCCATTCAACAATATGGGAGTCCAAGCCCAATGACTGCACTTTATTGATAAGCCTTCTATGTGGGACAGTATCAAAAGCCTTACTAAAGTCTAGATAAGCGATGTCTACTGCACCTCCGCCATCTATTATTTTAGTCACCCAATCAAAAAAATCAATAAGATTAGTTTGACATGATCTCCATGAAGTAAACCCATGCTGTTTTTTATCTTTCAATCCATGGGATTTTTAGATGTTCCACAATCCTCTCCTTAAGTATGGTTTCCATTAATTTCCCCACTATTGATGTCAGGCTTAATGGCCTATAGTTGCCCGATTCCTCCCTACTACCTTTCTTGTGAATGGGCACAACATTTGCTAATTTCCATTCTTCTGGGACGACTCCTGTTGCCAGTGATTGGTTAAATAAATCTGTTAATGGTTTTGCTAGTTCACCGCTGAGCTCTTTTAATAGCTTTGGGTGTATCCCATCAGGCCCCTGTGACTTATTTGTATTAATTTTAGACAGTTGACTTAGAACCTCTTCCTCTGTAAAGACACATGCGTCAAAAGATTCATTAGTCTTCTTTCCTAATTGAGGTCCTTCTCCTTCATTTTCCTTTGTAAAAACTGAACAGAAGTATTCATTGAGGCAGTCAGCTAGTTCTTTATCTTCTTCTATATACCTTCCTTCTTTAGTTTTTAATTTGGTAATTCCTTGTTTTAGTTTCCTTTTTTCATTTATGTATCTGAAGAATGCCTTATCGCCTTTTTTCCCTGACTGAGCTAATTTCTCTTCTGCCTGTGCTTTAGAAGCTCTTATAACTTGTTTGGCCTCTCTCTGCCTAATCTTATAAATTTGTCTGTCATCCTCGTGTTTTTTTTTTTTTTATAATTCCTAAAATGCTATCTTTTTGTTTTTAATGATTTTGGCCACTTCTGCCAAGTACCACAGTGGTCTCTTCCTTTTTTTGCTTTTACTGACAAGCCTAATGCAATTTTCTGTTGCCTTCAATAGTGCCACTTTTAAGTAGTCCCATTTCTCCTGGACACCAATGAAACTGTTCCAGTCTGATAGGGACTTGTGTACCACTAATCTAATTTTAGAAAAGTCAGTTTTTCTAAAATCTAAAACTTTAGTTTTTGTGTGGTGTGACTCAGTCACTGTACTTATAGTAAACCACACTGACTGGTGATCACTAGATCCCAAGCTTTCCCCTACAGTAATATCAGATACCAAATTCCCATTTGTGAATACTAAATCTAAAATGGCCTCCTTCCGAGTTGGCTCCTCCACTACTTGCTGTAGAGATAATCCCAGTAGGGAATTTAGAATATCTGTACTCCTGGCAGAACTAGCTATTTTGGTTTTCCAGTTTACATCTGGAAGATTGAAGTCTCCCATAATGATAACTTCCCCCTTCAATGTCATTTTAGCTATTTCCTCAACTAGTAGATCATCTAATTCTTTGACTTGGCTAGGTAGTCTATATATCACACCTACACGAGTTATCTTATGATTATTAAGCTGCAAGGTAACCCAAACTGACTCTAAATTGTTCTCGCTAACTTGTATCAAATTAGATTTTATGTTATCTTTCACATACAGGGCCACCCATCCGCCCTTCTTGCCTTCTCTGTCTTTCCTGTATAGAGAGAAACCTGGTATTGATATATCCCAGTCATTACTCCCCTTGAACCACGTCTCAGTAACAGCCACTACATCTATATTCTCAGATGCCATTAGAGCCTCAAGTTCATTGATCTTATTCCCTAGACTGCGAGCATTTGTAGACAAGACTCTGAGCTTGTCATTTCTTAACCTTTGTGCTACTGGCGTCTTCTGGCATTGTTCCGGGGGGCAGTTGGACTGCTGGATTATCACTCTTTTGCCCCCCTTTCCTAGTTTAAATGCTTCTTAGCAAATACTTGGAACTGTTCACCGAGGACATTCGTTCCCTTGAGAGAAAGATGCAAACCATCTTTCTTGTACAGTTCTTTTCCATTCCAACAAGAGCTAACATGAGACACAAAGCCAAACCCTTGGTTCAGACACCATTCACCAAGCCATACATTGAATTCCTTAATGCGCATCTTCCTGTCATGCTGAAGGTTCTGCACAGGCAAAACTGCAGAGAATGAAACAGTTGATGCAACCTCCCGTATATCCTTTCCAAGTGTATGAAAAGCTTCTTTCACCTTTGAAACCTCATTGCAAGCCAGATCGTTTGTCCCAAGATGGAGAATAACATCCACTTCCCTTTCCTGCTTTGCTTGCCTAACAATATTTAGGATCAGTCGTCTATCCCTGCTAGCGGTAGCACCAGGGAGACATCTCACAACACCATTCTCCTTAAACTTCACACCTCTTATGATGGAATCGCCCACCAACAGCTGCTTACTATCAATCCTCACCTTCTCCTTTTTGTCTTTGGCTGCAGTCTTACATACTTTAGGCATGGGAGATGATTGTTTCTCACCCACTGTGCTTGAGCCATCCTCCATGTTGCTCTTGCACGCTGAAAGTGCTGAAAATGAATTATGGAGAGCCACAGACTGTGGGACATGCCTTCTATCCACAACTCTCAGTCTACCTGAACCTACAGTAACCCATCTTCCATTTCTAGGGGGCCTCTGTGGCAGTGGCATTGCAATGTTCTCAGCCTGAGTTTGTTTAGTGGTTAATTTAAAAATCTCATATTTCAAAAAGGTAATTCCCTGCTGCATTATGGAGAGCCGTCTACAGATCAGACAGTATCCAAACCTCTGAAGAGTGGAACCTGAAAAAAAGCACAACAATTCCTGCACAGAACCAGGTCTGCCATTGTAAAGAGGGGAAAGATTTTAAACAAACAAATCTTACTTGTTTAGATTGTATCCACCTCCAGATTACCTCCTGAGTATCTCCTGAATATCTCCAATGCACTTATAACAAGCAGCACTTGAAATAGCAGCCTTGGAAAAGCAGCAAGCAAGGGTTAACAGCCAAACAAGACTGTATCTTTATTGCCCTGACTCTGCCGTTTACAGAAACACCCCATACGTGGCCGTAAACTGCTGTATGGACACACTGCAGGGTTCAAAAGGCATGGACCGCCATATGGCTTTTGGAGGGAAGATTTCGCTGGAATCATTTTCAGGTGCCATGTCACATTTGAAGACACCCTGAGGTACCCCACAGTGGAAAACCCCAAGAAGTGACCCCATTTTGGAAACTACACCCCCCAAGGAATTTTTTTAAGGCATGTAGCGAGCACTTTAACCCAACAAGCGTTTCATAGAATTTAGAAATATTTGGCTGTAAAAAGGAAAAATTGTATTTTTTTATAAGAAAATATCTCTTTAGGCCCACATTATTTATTTTCACAAGGGGTAACAATAAATTACACCCACAATTTGTTACCCATTTTCTCCTGAATATGGCAACACTTCATATGTGGCCGTGAACTGCTGTATGGGCACACTGTAAAGTTCAGTGTACTGATAAGCATCACCTGATGTATTCCGTATCCTACAAATTTTATATATATATATATATATATATATATATATATATATATATGAGCTTTATATGGTAGGACATAGTCGCCAAATATAGCAGCTAAAAGAAACAAGTGTCTCAAATTATATCAAAGAAATATGTTGTATATTATATGTCATCACATTGCAGAGGCACTGAGCTACCAGAACATACAAAGTTCTAGTCCCCTTTTGTAAAACAACACCCGTCAAGGTATGTACGGACGTCACCAATATATATTATTTTTTTTCAATAAACGTCTAACTTGCCCTAAAACAAGAGCTCTAACCCTAATAACTCAGGAACAGAAGGTAAGCGAGTGGATCTCCAGCCTGCCAGCGGCGATCGCTCGCTGGCAGGCTAGAGATGTGATTTTTTTTTAACCCCTTACAGGTATATTAGACGCTGTTTTGATAACAGCGTCTAATATACCTGCTACCTGGTCCTCTGGTGGTCCCTTTTGTTAGGATCGACCACCAGAGGACACAGGTAGCTGTGTAAAGTAGCACCAAACACTACACTACACTACACTACACCCCCCCCCCGTCACTTATTAACCCTTTATGAACCACTGATCACCCCATATAGACTCCCTAATCACCCCCCTGTAAGGCTCCAGTCAGAGGTCTGTATGATTTTTATGGATCCACGGATACATGGATCGGATCCGCAAAACGCATACGGACGTCTGAATGGAGCCTTACAGGGGGGTGATCACGCATATAGACTTCATGATCACCCCCCTGTAAGGCTCCATTCAGACGTCCGTATGATTTTTACGGATACATGGATACATGGATCGGATCCGCAAAACACATACGGACGTCTGAATGGAGCCTTACAGGGGGTGATCAATGACAGGGAGGTAATCACCCATATAGATTCCCTGATCACCCCCCTGTCATTGATCACCCACCTGTAAGGCTCCATTCAGACGTCCGTATGATTTTTACGGATCCACTGATACATGGATCGGATCCGCAAAACACATACGGAAGTCTGAATGGAGCTTTACAGGGAGGTGATCACCCATATAGATTCCCTGATCACCCCCCTGTCATTGATCACCCCCCTGTAAGGCTCCATTCAGACGTCCGTATGATTTTTAAGGATCCACTGATACATGGATCGGATCCGCAAAACGCATACAGACGTCTGAATGGAGCCTTACAAGGGGGTGATCAATGACAAGGGGGTGATCACGCATATAGACTTCCTGATCACTTCCCTGTCATTGATCACCCCCCTGTCATTGATCACCCCCCTGTAAGGCTCCATTCAGACGTCCGTATGTGTTTTGTGGATCCGATCCATGTATCAGTGGAGCCGTAAAAATTATACGGACGTCTGAATGGAGCCTTACGCCAAACACCACACTACACTACACCCCCCCCCCCCCCCGTCACCTATTAACCCTTTATGAACCACTGATCACCCCATATAGACTCCCTAATCACCCCCCTAATCACCCCCGGTGATCAATGACGGGGGTGATCAGGGAGTCTATATGGGTGATCACCCCCCTGTAAGGCTCCATTCAGACGTCTGTATGTGTTTTGCGGATCCGATCCATGTATCAGTGGATCCGTAAAAATCATACGGACGTCTGAATGGAGCCTTACAGGGGGGTGATCAATGACAGGGAAGTGATCAGGAAGTCTATATGCATGATCACCCCCTTGTCATTGATCACCCCCCTGTAAGGCTCCATTCAGACGTCCGTATGCATTTTGCGGATCCGATCCATGTATCAGTGGATCCGTAAAAATCATACAAACGTCTGAATGGAGCCTTACAGGGGGGTGATCAATGACAGGGGGGTCTATATGGGTGATCACCCCCCTGTCATTGATCACCCCCCCCCCCCCCCTGTAAGGCTCCATTCAGACATTTTTTTGGCCCAAGTTAGCGGAAATTGTTTTTTTTTTGGGTTTTTTTCTTACAAAGTCTCATATTCCACTAACTTGTGTCAAAAAATAAAATCTCACATGAACTCACCATACCCCTCACGGAATCCAAATGCGTAACATTTTTTAGACATTTATATTCCAGACTTCTTCTCACGCTTTAGGGCCCCTAAAATGCCAGGGCAGTATAAATACCGCACATGTGACCCCATTTCGGAAAGAAGACACCCCAAGGTATTCCGTGAGGGGCATATTGAGTCCATGAAAGATTTACATTTTTGTCCCGCTAACTTGTGCCCCAAAAAAAAAATTCTATGAACTCGCCATGCCCCTCATTGAATACCTTGGGGTGTCTTCTTTCCAAAATGGGGTCACATGTGGGGTATTTATACTGCCCTGGCTTTTTAGGGGCCCTAAAGCGTGAGAAGAAGTCTGGGATCCAAATGTCTAAAAATGCCCTCCTAAAAGGAATTTGGGCCCCTTTGCGCATCTAGGCTGCAAAAAAGTGTCACACATGTGGTATCGCCGTACTCAGGAGAAGTTGGGGAATGTGTTTTGGGGTGTCATTTTACATATACCCATGCTGGGTGAGAGAAATATCTTGGTCAGATGCCAACTTTGTATAAAAAAATGGGAAAAGTTGCCTTTTGCCAAGATATTTCTCTCACCCAGCATGGGTATATGTAAAATGACACCCCAAAACACATTCCCCAACTTCTCCTGAGTACGGCGATACCACATGTGTGACACTTTTTTGCCGCCTAGGTGGGCAAAGGCGCACACATTCCAAAGAGCACCTTTAGGATTTCACCGGCCATTTTTTACACATTTTGATTTCAAACTACTTACCACACATATGGGCCCCTAAATTGCCAGGGCAGTATAACTACCCCACAAGTGACCCCATTTTGGAAAGAAGACACCCCAAGGTATTCCGTGAGGGGCATGGCGAGTTCCTAGAATTTTTTATTTTTTGTCGCAAGTTAGTGGAATATGAGACTTTGTAAGGAAAAAAAAAAATCCGCTAACTTGTGACAAAAAATAAAAAGTTGCCCAAACATTTTTTTTTTATCAAAGACATGTAGAACAATAAATTTAGTGAAAAATTTATATATGGATGTTGTTTTTTTTGCAAAATTTTACAGCTGAAAGTGAAAAATGTCATTTTTTGGCAAAAAAACCCGTTAAATTTCGATTAATAACAAAAAAAGTTAAAATGTCAGCAGCAATGAAATACCACCAAATGAAAGCTCTATTAGTGAGAAGAAAAGGAGGTCAAATTCATTTGGGTGGTAAGTTGCATGACCGAGCGATAAACGGTGAAAGTAGTGTAGTGCAGAAGTGTAAAAAGTGGCCTGGTCATTAAGGGGGTTTCAGCTAGCGGGGTTGAAGTGGTTAAAGGGTAACTATCATGTTTTCATCAAAAAATCTATTTTAGGATACATTACTGCTGCAGCAGCATTATGCATAAAGCAATCTTTAGTTTCTTCACATATCACTGTTTTCCTTGAGTTTTTCCCTTAGTTACAGCTGTTTAAACATTTACAATATGAGGACCTTCTCAAGATGACTCCACTGCATTCCCTCAGGTCACATACAAACATTCTGTAGCCAGCCAATCAGATTGGATTACTGAGACACGCCTCCTCACTCTGAAGCCTAATGCAGGCATGCAGTGTAAAGGACCGCCTCTCCGTCTTCTGTTTACACTAAAGGGAAGACAGACAAGCCATAGCAACTATCTTTTAAGGGAGTAGTGGAAAGGGGCAGAGCACATTAATGAAAGCTGTTATTACAGTATAATGCAATTACAGATTTTTTGACAATCATTGACATACTTACTCAGGTATACATGCCTAGCTCTAATAAACTAGCAAATAAAATTAAAATGACAGTTACCCTTTTATACTGCTGTTCACCTTCCAAACAAGGTACTGTTTCATTCCTTATCCTTGAGACATAGCAGTATCTCCGTAATTGGGGGATTATCCCCACTCTGTTACTGCTGCAGTGATTTTTACTCTCTGTGCCTCGCATTTTTTGGCTTAACCACTTCAACCCAACTAGCTGAAACCCCCTTAATGACCAGGCCACTTTTTACACTTCTGCACTACACTATTTTCACTGTTTATTGCTCGGTCATGCAACTTACCACCCAAATGAATTTTACCTCCTTTTCTTCTCACTAATAGAGCTTTCATTTGGTGGTATTTCATTGCTGCTGACATTTTTTACTTTTTTAGTTATTAATCGAAATTTAACAATTTTTTTGCAAAAAAATGACATTTTTCACTTTCAGTTGTAAAATTTTGCAAAAAACCCGACATCCATATATACATTTTTCGCTAAATTTATTGTTCTACATGTCTTTGATAAGAAAAAAAATGTTTGGGTCAAAAAAAATGGTTTGGGTAAAAGTTATAGCATTTACAAACTATGGTACAAAAATGTGAATTTCCACTTTTTGAAGCAGCTCTGACTTTCTGAGCACCTGTCATGTTTCCTGTGGTTCTACAATGCCTAGACAGTACAAACACCCCACAAATGACCCCATTTCGGAAAGTAGACACCCTAAGGTATTCACTGATGGGCATAGTGAGTTCATAGAACTTTTTATTTTTTGTCACAAGTTAGCGGAAAATGATTTTTTTTTTTCTTACAAAGTCTCATATTCCACTAACTTGTGACAAAAAATAAAAACTTCCATGAACTCACTATGCTCATCACAAAATACCTTGGGGTGTCTTCTTTCCAAAATGGGGTCACTTGTGGGGTAGTTATACTGCCCTGGCATTCTAGGGGCCCAGATGTGTGAGAAGAAGTTTGCAATCAAAATCTGTAAAAAATGACTGGTGAAATCCGAAAGATGCACTTTGGAATGTGTGCCTTTTTGCCCACCTAGGCTGCAAAAAAGTGTCACACATCTGGTATCGCCGTACTCAGGAGAAGTTGGGGAATGTGTTTTGGGGTGTCATTTTACATATACCCATGCTGGGTGAGATAAATATATTGGTCAAATGCCAACTTTGTATAAAAAAATGGGAAAAGCTGTCTTTTGCCAAGATATTTCTCTCACCCAGCATGGGTATATGTAAAATGATACCCCAAAACACATTCCCCAACTTCTCCTGAGTACGGCGATACCACATGTGTGACACTTTTCTGCAGCCTAGGTGGGCAAAGGGACCCACATTCCAAAGTGCACCTTTCGGATTTCACCGGTCATTTTTTACATATTTTGATTGCAAACTACTTACCACACATTTGGGCCCCTAGAATGCCAGGGCAGTATAACTACGCCACAAGTGACCCCATTTTGGAAAGAAGACACCCCAAGGTATTCCGTGAGGGGCATGGCGAGTTCCTAGAATTTTTTATTTTTTGTCACAAGTTAGCGGAAAATGATGATGTTTTTTTTTTTACAAAGTCTCATATTCAACTAACTTGTGACAAAAAATAAAAACTTCCATGAACTCACTATGCCCATCACAAAATACCTTGGGGTGTCTTCTTTCCAAAATGGGGTCAATTGTGGGGTAGTTATACTGCCCTGGCATTCTAGGGGCCCAGATGTGTGAGAAGAAGTTTGCAATCAAAATCTGTAAAAAATGACCGGTGAAATCCGAAAGGTGCTCTTTGGAATGTGTGCCCCTTTGCCCACCTAGGCTGCAAAAAAGTGCCACACATCTGGTATCGCCGTACTCGGGAGAAGTTGGGGAATGTGTTTTGGGGTGTCATTTTACATATACCCATGCTGGGTGAGAGAAATATCTCGGCAAAAGTCAACTTTTCCCATTTTTTTTATACAAAGTTGGCATTTGACCAAGATATTTATCTCACCCAGCATGGGTATATGTAAAATGACACCCCAAAACACATTCCCCAACTTCTCCTGAGTACAGCGATACCACATGTGTGACACTTTTTTGCAGACTAGATGCGCAAAGCGGCCCAAATTCCTTTTAGGAGGGCATTTTTAAACATTTGGATCCCAGACTTCTTCTCACGCTTTAGGGCCCCTAAAAAGCCAGGGCAGTATAAATACCCCACATGTGACCCCACTTTGGAAAGAAGACACCCCAAGGTATTCAATGAGGGGCATGGCGAGTTCATAGAATTTTTTATTTTTTTGCATAAGTTAGCGGAAATATTTTTATTTTTTATTTTTTTTCTCACAACGTCTCACGTTCCGCTAACTTGGGACAAAAATTTCAATCTTTCATAGACTCAATATGCCCCTCAGCGAATACCTTGGGGTGTCTTCTTTCCGAAATGGGTTCACATGTGGGGTATTTATACTGCCCTGGCATTTTAGGGGCCCTAAAGCGTGAGAAGAAGTCTGGAATATAAATGTCTAAAAAATGTTACGCATTTGGATTCCGTGAGGGGTATGGTGAGTTCATGTGAGATTTTTTTTTTTTTGACACAAGTTAGTGGAATATGAAACTTTGTAAGAAAAAACAAACATAGATGTCCTTATCAAGAACGCTAGATCCCAAGTCTCATCCACTAGTCGTATTTATAATTTTATTAGACCCCTGATAAATTGGGAAACTGCCACAACTGGTCCGTGCAAATGGCTTCCGGATTTGCCCGATTTTGACACTAAACAACTCCTGGAAGCGACGTTGAAAATCCATAAACACACCCCGGTCAGTAGTTACACTGACATGGCTACTTTGGTATTCCATAGGGCCTATATAACTCCATACCTTAAAAATAAAATGTCGGGGGATGGCAGCTACTCATGCTCCAAGTGTGGCAGTCCCAACACAGATCTTTTTCATCATCTGTGGGATTGTACTAAGGTTAAAGATCTGTGGGACCAGGTCAAAGCTCACATGCTATCCACCTATAACATTTCATTTCATGTAGTTCCCCAATGGGCCATCTTCAATATCCTTGCAGAAGAGGACCGTGGTCTTTCCAGAGGGAAGAAAGCCATGCTCCATACTTGGGCTGCAGCTACAAGGAAAAGCATTTTGCACCTGTGGCTGGACCCCAATGTTCCTACTATTCCTTTTATATTGACCAAGGTACACTTTCTCTTCCAGATGGACTGGATCTTTACTCTGTCTGAAAAAGAAAAACTAACCAAACGTTTCTTTGAAAAGTGGTCTTTATTTATGCATACTCTATCACCTTCCATGACATCCAAACTCATCACTCACTTTGAAAACACCACCTGGTATATGTACGAAACACTCCACGGACGTGTTCCCTTGTCCGTGACGCCGGTGTAGTGGGGTGCATCAGCAGCAGATTTTTATAGTCATTGCACAAACTGTTGGGGGGAAGGGGAGGGGGGGGTTGTTGTGTTTCTTGTATTCATACCCATGTCAGTCTTATAAGCTGTATCTGTATCATCTTGCATTTTATGATGCTCTCTTTTGTACTGACTGTTACGTTGCAAAACTTAATAAAAAAGGTTAAAAAAAAAAAAAAAAAGAAAAAACAAACAAAAAAATATATATATATTTCTGCTAACTTGGGCCAAAAAAATGTCTGAATGGAGCCTTACAGGGGGTGATCAATGACAGGGGGGTGATCACCCATATAGACTCCCTGATCACCCCCCTGTCATTGATCACCCCCCTGTAAGGCTCCATTCAGACGTCCGTATGATTTTTACGGATCCACTGATACATGGATCGGATCCGCAAATGCATACGGACGTCTGAATGGAGCCTTACAGGGGGGTGATCAATGACAGGGGGGTGATGACCTCATATACACTCCCTGATCACCCAGTCATTAATCACCCCCTGTCATTGATCACCCCCCTGTAAGGCTCCATTCAGACGTCCGTATGATTTTTACGGATCCGCAAAACACATACGGACGTCTGAATGGAGCCTTACAGGGGGGTGATCAGGGTGTCTATATGGGTGATCACCCCCCTGTAAGGCTCCATTCAGACGTCCGTATGTGTTTTGCGGATCCGATCCATGGATCCGTAAAAATCGTACGGACGTCTGAATGGAGCCTTACAGGGGGGTGATCAATGACAGGGAAGTGATCAGGAAGTCTATATGCGTGATCACCCCCTTGTCATTGATCACCCCCCTGTAAGGCTCCATTCAGACGTCCGTATGTGTTTTGCGGATCCGATCCATGTACCCGTAAAAATCATACGGACGTCTGAATGGAGCCTTACAGAGGGGTGATCAATGACAGGGGGGTGATCAATGACAGGGAAGTGATCAGGAAGTCTATATGCGTGATCACCCCCTTGTCATTGATCACCCCCCTGTAAGGCTCCATTCAGACGGCCGTATGTGTTTTACGGATCCGATCCATGTATCCGTGGATCCGTAAAAATCATACGGACGTCTGAATGGAGCCTTACAGAGGGGTGATCAATGACAGGGGGGTGATCAATGACAGGGAAGTGATCAGGAAGTCTATATGCGTGATCACCCCCTTGTCATTGATCACCCCCCTGTAAGGCTCCAGACGTCCGAAAGTGCTAGTTCCAGTAGTGGAGGCTGTAGGGAACAGTTAATTGGTGGGTCTGTAGGTTATGGGTGTCAGGCCCCAACTGATTGGATATTGATAACCTTTCCTGAGGACAGGTCATTGATATCAGAAGCCTAGAAAACCCCTTTTATTTCACAATACAGTATATATAGCTGACTACATGATTCAGATTCATACTCACATTTAGGCTGCTTTCACAGGGCATCATAAACCAGTAAGATCCAGTGAGTTTGGCTCAGAATTGGCCATCTCTGCTGATAGGTGGTGATGGCGATTTAGCACCATGCACCCCCGCCAATCATTGACTTTAGTGGGACTGACACGGTCAGTCTACTACAAAGTAGACCGAACAGCTAATCATGGGGTGTCAGACTCCTGCTGATCAGCTAGTGATAGCTTATCCTGAGGATAAGGGTCTATTCACACGTCCGTTTTTTCTTTCCTGATCTGTTCCGTTTTTTGCTGAACAGATCTGGACCCATTCATTTTCAATGGGTCCTGAAAAAAAACGGACAGCACAATGTCTGATTTTTTTTTCAGGACCCATTGAAAATGAATGGGTCCAGATCTGTTCAGCAAAAAACGGAACAGATCAGGAAAGAAAAAACGGACGTGTGAATAGACCCTAAGCCATGACTTATTAAAAGTTGGCCAACCCATTTAATACAATACTAGCAGTATAGATACATATGAATTGAGCTCCCCTTACTGGTGGTTGTAGGCAGAAGTTTATAATTTAAAAGGAACCTGAAATCAACCCTATGCTGCCTTCACCTAGGGCAGCATAACAGGCATATTTATTTAAACGGTCTATTACTTATCTCCTAACATTAGGGGGTTGTGGGCCACTTACTCTGTAATCTACAGCATGTGCCAGAGAAGGTCACATACTACCAAAGAAGACTCTGGCTTGTTTGTGAGCTTCTGCTAAACAGGGTTTCTGGTGGGCGGGGGGGGGGGGGACAGATTAGGGGGCATTTTCTTTCTATTCGAACACATTATAAGGGTAATTATTATTACTGGGGGACAGTGGTAACACTAAGTACACTCTGGCAGAGAATTAGTGCTATTGGTAGGACCTTGGGGAGCACTATTATTGTGGGGGGCACCCTGGCACAGTATCATCTTAACAGTATTATTTTTGGGTGACACTATGTTTACGCCACTGTTATTGTCAGGGGCACTATATGCTAGGTGCTATTACACTGCCTGTCCAAAAAAGTCACCACCCTAAAAAAATAAAGATTCTCAATGTGGTGGCCAATCCATGAGTGAAAATGATGTCTCATGCTCCCTGAACCACTCTTTCACAATTCGAGCCCGATGAATCCTGGCATTGTGATCTTGGAATATGCCCGTGCCATCAAGGAAGAACAAATCCATTGATTGAATAACCTGGTCATGCAGTATATGTTCAGGTATTCAGCTGACCTCATTCTTGGAGCAAGTACTGTTGCTGAACCTAGACCTGACCAATTACAGCAACGCCAGATCACAGCACTGCCCCCACAGGCTTGTACAGTAGGCACTAGGCATGATGGATGCATGACTTCATCTGCCTCTCTTCTTACGCTGACGCGCCCATCACTCTGAAACAGGGTAAATCTGGACTCATCAGACCACATGACCTTCCATTGCTCCAATTTTTATGCTCCCTAGCAAATTGAAGCCTTTTTTTTCTGGTTTGCCTCACCGATTAGTGGTTTTCTTACCGGAGTTGCAGAGAGCGACGAGGAGAAAGCAAAGCTATAAAATATTTTTTTCTCCACTGTATTCACAGAGGAAAATAAACAGATTAAATGAAGAATGTAAAAGTAAAATTTTCCCCAATAAAAGTGCCCTGTCTGACCCAGGAAGATGTACAACAGCGACTTAAAAAGATGAAAATAGACAAAGCGCCAGGACCAGATGGCATACACCCCCATATCCTAAGAGAATTAAGTAATGTCATAGCCAGACCCTTATTTCTGATATTTACAGACTCTATACTGAAAGGGAGTGTTCCACAGGATTGGCGCATAGCAAATGTGGTGCCAATATTCAAAAAGGGTGCAAAAACAGAGCCTGGAAATTATAGGCTGGTAAGTTTAATATCTGTTGTTGGTAAACTGTTTGAAGGTTTTCTAAGAGATGCTATCTTGGAGGATCTCAACGAAAATAAGCAAATAACATCATATCAGCATGGCTTCATGAGGGATCGGTCATGTCAAACTAATTTAATCAGTTTCTATGAGGAGATAAGTTCTACACTTGACAGCTGCGAATCAATGGATGTCGTGTATCTGGACTTCTCCAAAGCATTTGACACTGTACCACATAAAAGGTTAGTATATAAAATGAGAATGCTCGGACTGGGAGAAAACGTCTGTATGTGGGTAAGTAACTGGCTCAGTGATAGAAAACAGAGGGTGGTTATTAACGGTACACACTCAGATTGGGTCACTGTCACTAGTGGGGTACCACAGGGGTCAGTATTGGGCCCTAGTCTCTTCAATATATTTATTAATGATCTTGTAGAAGGCTTGCACAGTAAAATGTCAGTTTTTGAAGATGACACTAAACTGTGTAAAGTAATTAACTTGGAAGAGGACAGTATACTGCTACAGAGGGATCTGATTAGATTGGAGGCTTGGGCAGAGAAGTGGCAGATGAGGTTTAACACTGACAAATGTAAAGTTATGCACATGGGAAGGAATAATGCAAGTCACCAGTACATACTAAATGGTAAAAAATTGGGTAACACTGACATGGAAAAGGACTTAGAAATTTTTGTAGACAGCAATCTTAACTGTACAAACTAGTGTCAGACAGCTGCTGCCAAGGGAAAAAAAAGTTATGGATTGCATAAAAAAGGTACCCAGAACGATTATCAAAATTAGAGTTATTTACTTTAGTAAAAAGATGACTGAGGGGAGATTTAATTACTATGTATAAATATATCAGGGGTCAGTACAGAGATCTCTCCCATCATCTATTTATCCCCAGGACTGTGACTGTGATGCTGCGATTGGCCAGCGCTACAGCCTAGGAGAAGGTGACGCCCAGGAGAACTAGAGCAGGCTCCTCCCAGTTGAGCCGAAAATCTGAAGATACCGGAGCCTATACCGGGAGAACGGAGCGGCGCCAAGGGATAATAGTAAGTGCAGGGAGATCCCAGGGCGCCGCTGTACAGATCATGATAGTTTAGATTTTTTAGTGTAATGAAAGGTCCTCTTTAAAGGGTTTCTACCACTTGCATATCACATATTTGGTGATCAGACACTAGCGATCCGCTAGTGTCTGATGTAGCTTACAAGCTAATTATTACCTTAATCCGTTCGGCCCATACCTCAAAAAAAGCACTTATATCTTTATGCAAATGAGCCTCTAGGTGCTATGCAGGCGTTTTTCCAGCACCTAGAGGCTCCGTCTACCTTGCAGTTTGCCGCCCATCGCCTCGCTCCAGCACGCCCATCTCTTACCGTATTCGATCCTCCCCCTGCTTCAGCCTTCAGAAATCCCGCGCCTGCGCCGTTCGTCGCGGCATTCGGAGGCATTCGGCGCAGGCGCAGTCAATGTCTGACCGCTCCGTGCTCAGACATTTCCACTGCGCCTGCGCCGATGTCATCGGCGCAGGCGCAGCGGAAATGTCTGAGCACGGAGCGGTCAGACATTGACTGCGCCTGCGCCGAATGCCGCGACGAACGGCGCAGGCGCGAGATTTCGGAAGGCAGAAGCATGGGGAGGATCGAATAGAGTTGAAGATGGGCGTGCTGGAGCGAGGAGCTGGGCGGCAAACTGCAAGGTAGACGGAGCCTCTAGGTGCTGGAAAAACGCCTGCATAGCACCTAGAGGCTCATTTGCATAAAGATATAAGTGCTTTTTTTGAGGTATGGGCCGAACGGATTAAGGTAATAATTAGCTTGTAAACTACATCAGACACTAGCGGATCGCTAGTGTCTGATCACCAAATATGTGATCTGCAAGTGGTAGAAACCCTTTAAATAAGGAAAATTGGTTTCTACCTCTCCCTTGTAGATTGCAAGCTCTCGCAGTCAGGGTCCTCTCCCTCTCTGTACCAGTCTGTTACTAAGTTCATATTGTATTTGTGTTGTTTTATATTAAATATGTATAGCTCTTTTAGATGTACAGCGCCACAGAATTTATGATGCTTTCAAATGAATAATACGATCTGCTGTATCTAAGCCTATCATGTGTGATACTGTCTGATTAGCTATGTATCTTATCCTATCGTGCAACACTGACTGCTGAGCTGTGTATCTAATCCTGTCATGTATGATACTCTCTCCTGAGCTGTTATATGTATATGTGTGCATACGAGGCTCACTAAATTTGCAAAAATTAATTAATAATATTAATATTCAGTGTGCTTTTTTTCTTTTTCCTTACAGGTTTGTCCAGGTAGTCTCTCCTCCCTTAACCCCTCCTACCCTGGGCCAGTTTTCACCTTCCTGCCCAGGCAATTTTTTGCAAATCTGACGTGTGTCACTTTATGTGGTAATAACTTTGGAGCCCTTTAACTTATCCAAGCCATTCTGAGACTGTTTTCTCGTAACACGTTGTACTTTATGACAGTGGTAAATTTGAGTAAATATATTTCCCCTTTATTTAAAAAAAAAAATCCAAAGTTAGAATTTCTCTACTTTTGAGGACTTGTGCATACGACCGTATGTATTTTGCTGTCTGCAAAAAAACACGGATGACTTCCGTGTGCATTCCATATTTTGCGGAACGGAACATCTGGCCCCTAAGGCTGCGTTCACACGGGCGAGATTTCCGCGCGGGTGCAATGCAGTAGGTGAACGCATTGCACCTGCACTGAATCCTGACCCATTCATTTGAATGGGGCTGTGCACATGAGCATTTTTTTTCATGCATCACTTCTGCAATGCTTTAAAATCGCAGCATGTTCTATATTCTGCGTTTTTCACGCAGCCCTGGCCCCATAGAAGTGAATGGGGCTGCGTTAATAACGCATTGCATCTGCAAGCAAGTGCGGGTGCGATGCGTTTTTCACTGATGGTTGCTAGGAGATGTTGTTTGTAAACCTTCAGTTTTTTATCACGCGCGTGAAAAACACATCAAAACGCATTGCACCCGCGCGTAAAAAACTGAACAACTAAACGCAATTGCAGCCAAAACTGACTGAACTTGCTTGCAAAATGGTGCGAGTTTAACTGAACGCACCCTGAACGCATCCGGACCTAATCTGTCACGCTCGTGTGAACTCAGCCTAATAGAACAGTACTATCCTTGTCCGTGATGCGGACAATAATAGGACATGTCATCTTTATTTGTGAAACTGAAACGGAACGCACGGAGTACCTTCTGTCTTTTTTTACGGACCCATTCAAATGAATGGTTCCGCATATGGTCCGCAAAAAAAACGGAACGAACACAGACTTTTTTTTTGGGGTACATATGACTTTTTGATCACTCAACATTACACATTTTGTAAAGCAAGGTGACAAAAAATGGCAGTTTTTATTTTTTTGTTACAGCATTCACCTGAGGGATAATATATGATACCTAGAGCAGTATGTTATGCACCCAGTGATACCTAATATGTATATTATTTTTACACAGTAAAAGCATTTTAGAAAATAATAAAATCTGTTTTTTGTGTTGACATTTTCTGAGAGCCGTATTATAATAATTTTTTTTTTGTGATTGTCTTATGTAGGGTCTCATTTTTTTGCAGCAAGAGATGAACGTTTGATTAGTACAATTTTGGTGTACATACTACTTCTTGCTTTTATTTATTTTTTTAACGGCGTTTACCTGATGGAGTGGATCATGTGATATTTTTATAAAGTTGGTTGATACGGACACGGCCGTACCTAATATATCTACTTTTCATCCCCTCATCCCCCCCCCCCACACAATTTTATATAACTTAATTATGGGAAATTGATGCTTTTTTTTATTTTGCTTTTTGTGGGACTTCAACTTTTGGGGGTCTGATCCCCCTTGTATTTTACAAAGCAGGGTAGAAAATAAATTATCCAATTTGTTACTACTGATGGCACTGACATCTTTACAAGTGTTTCTTGCATAAGGTTCCCTGCGATGACCTGGGAGAAAATGGTACCAATAAAGCCCCATATACAAAGCAAAGCACCTGGTGACCAGTTTACTTTGTTGCGTTTATTAAGTACAGAAGGGTCTTTTCTTACCACTCCTTTTTGGCTTGAGATATCCATAAATGAGTGGTGCATGATAATCTGGATTGAGAGACAAAAATATTTGCATAAGGGCTTATTCACATGTCTGTGTCATCCGTGATTCACGGAAGTTGCTCAGCTAAAAATTAATTTCCAAAGAATCTCCTATTAGTCTTCAGTGAAAAAAGGATGCCATTCGTGTTGTGTCAGTGATTTTCACGGACCCATAGATTTCAATGGGTGTGCTTGGTCCACATCATGGATCAAAGTAGTGCATGCCCTCGTGATTTCTTTTACTGACCCACAATCAGTAAAAAAATAAAAATAAATACAGAAATGTGAACAGAAACATTTAAATCAATGTGTACATGTGCTGTCCACAGAAAATGCGGACAGCACACGTCTGTGAAAAATGGAAATGTGAACGCGACCTATACGTAAGGAAAGACACAATGAAAATAGAGTAACGGTAAGGAAGGGCACATCTGTACAATATTAAACAAAGCTTAGACCATCAGTGTTTTATTCCTGCAAAACCTTTAAAGGGGTTGGATCATCTCATACATTTATGGTAGATCTAGTACAAACCGGATTCCAAAAAAGTTGGGACACTAAACAAATTGTGAATAAAAACTGAATGCAATGATGTGGAGATGGCAAATGTCAATATTTTATTTGTAATAGAACGTAGATGACAGATCAAACGTTTAATCCGAGTAAATGTATCGTTTTAAAGGACAAATACGTTGATAAAAAATTTCACGGTGTCAACAAATCCCCAAAAAGTTGGGACAAGTAGCAATAAGAGGCTAGAAAAAGAAAATTTGAGCATAACGAAGAGCTGGAAGACCAATTAACACTAATTAGGTCAATTGGCAACATGATTGGGTATAAAAAGAGCTTCTCAGAGTGGCAGTGTCTCTCAGAAGCCAAGATGGGTAGAGGATCACCAATTCCCACAATGTTGCGCAGAAAGATAGTGGAGCAATATCAGAAAGGTGTTACCCAGCGAAAAATTGCAAAGACTTTGCATCTTTCCTCATCAACTGTGCATAACATCATCCGAAGAATCAGAGAATCTGGAACAATCTCTGTGCGTAAGGGTCAAGGCCGTAAAACCATACTGGATGCCCATGATCTCCGGGCCCTTAAACGACACTGCACCACAAACAGGAATGCTACTGTAAAGGAAATCACAGAATGGGCTCAGGAATACTTCCAGAAACCATTGTCAGTGAACACAATCCACCGTGCCATCCGCCGTTGCCAGCTGAAACTCTACAGTGCAAAGAAGAAGCCATTTCTAAGCAAGATCCACAAGCTCAGGCGTTTTCACTGGGCCAGGGATCATTTAAAATGGAGTGTGGCAAAATGGAAGACTGTTCTGTGGTCAGACGAGTCACGATTCGAAGTTCTTTTTGGAAATCTGGGACGCCAAGTCATCCGGACCAAAGAGGACAAGGACAACCCAAGTTGTTATCAACGCTCAGTTCAGAAGCCTGCATCTCTGATGGTATGGGGTTGCACGAGTGCATGTGCAGCTTGCATGTCTGGAAAGGCACCATCAATGCAGAAAAATATATTCAGGTTCTAGAACAACATATGCTCCCATCCAGACGTCATCTCTTTCAGGGAAGACCCTGCATTTTTCAACAAGATAATGCCAGACCACATTCTACATCAATCACAACATCATGGCTGCGTAGGAGAAGGATCCGGGTACTGAAATGGCCAGTCTGCAGTCCAGATCTTTCACCTATAGAGAACATTTGGCGCATCATAAAGAGGAAGGTGCAACAAAGAAGGCCCAAGACGATTGAACAGTTAGAGGCCTGTATTAGACAAGAATGGGAGAGCATTCCTATTTCTAAACTTGAGAAACTGGTCTCCTCGGTCCCCAGACGTCTGTTGAGTGTTGTAAGAAGAAGGGGAGATGCCACACAGTGGTGAAAATGGCCTTGTCCCAACTTTTTGGGGATTTGTTGATACCATGAAATTCTGATTCAACATATTTTTCCCTTAAAATGGTACATTTTCTCAGTTTAAACTTTTGTTCCGTGATTTATGTTCTATTCTGAATAAAATATTAGAAGTTGGCACCTCCACATCATTGCATTCAGTTTGTATTCACGATTTGTATAGTGTCCCAACTTTTTGGGAATCCGGTTTGTATACGCCATCAATATCAGATCTCCAATATCTTCAGAATGGGGCCTGCAATGTGAAGAACACACTGCGCATGTGCAGCGTGCACTCCATTCATTGCTACGAGTGCCAGAAATAGCCTACCTGAAGCTGCTCTCTGTTTACTTTGGGGGCCTTGAGACAGAAGAAGGTACCAGAGGTGGGATCTCCACCTCTCACACATATGTGATATGCCATCAATGTGTGAGATGAGACAGGTCATCAACTTTATGCTGATGTCACCATCCATGTAGCGGCAGACAGTGATTTTGGAACTGATCTGCTAATGATCCAATTGTTGTGTACCAATAAGGGAACTTTCAGATAAACGCTCCCAAACTCATCTGTGTATCAGCTGGAAATTGTATTATCAGACTGCATACACATGGCGTCCACGTACTATCCATTTTTATCATGCACCCATTAACTGGGTGAGTCTTCTGTAAAAATCGGACCTAAAGGATAGATGCTGTGATTTTCTCTGCATGGCTTAATGGACCACGTGGAAAATCAGAATTGGCCTATTGACTATAATGAGTCTGTCCAGTCTGTGTGCTGTCTGTTCTACAGACGAGAATAACACTTGTCTGAATGAGCCATTGCAGTTTAATCCTTGCAGTCCAATCCAAAGAAAAGTCACATGGGTGCCAGAGAAGAGTATGGCTTATTCAGGAGACCCTGCTCAACCAACGCCGATTGTTAAAACTGCAGTGGTTGTGGGGAGTGCGAGCTCATTAATAAGTTGGACTCTTCTCCGGCATCTATCCTGCATTAGCAACTGTTGAATTAAAGGAGGTTTACTATACTAGTAAATATTGGATAAGCAATTCATAATGAGCAGCCGGTTGCTCAGTGGCTAGCACTGGTGCATTGTAGCGTTTGGGGTCCTGGGTTCATATCTGACCAAGGACAACATCTACATGGAGTTTGTATGTTCTCCCCATGTTTGCGTGGGTTTCCTCCCACACTCTAAAGACATACTGATAGAGAACATAGATTGTGAGCTTGATGCTAATGTCTGTACAGCACAGTGGAATAGTGTAGTCCAATCAGATTAATAGTTGGCGTGCATTACAAAAGCTCTGTATGTGTAAAATGCCATCTGACCAGTTGTAGCACCTTTGTACAATAGGTAGATTATATAAAGGAACTGTGTTCCTTTACCTCACAGATATGTAAAACAGCAACCTGTTCAAGTCAAGATACTGTAAATACCCCTCCTAAGAGGCATGATTTTGTTATTTGATAAAACCCACAACTCAACATGTATGGCTGGAAGCTCAATTTAACGTTCAATATACATTATATAAAAAATGATAAAAAAATAATAATTCCAGTGTCTGGAAAACCTTCACAATACTGCCTAAAATACTATAACCTAAAGAATACAGGTTCATTATGTTTGTAATCCAATAGAGAAATAAAGCAACATAAAAGGCCATTAACAGATTTTTACTGAAATGCACATACAGTAGTTTGAAAAAAAAAATTTTTTTGTAATTGGGCTTTTATTAGATATTTTCATACATTTCTCTTCTGCAGTGTGCTTGGCCTACATTGCAAGCTGCACAGTGTTCAGGAGAGCAGAGAGAGGGCTACAGCGTCAGACCAAGCCATGAGAGAGGTCGTCTGAAGGATGTCACACTGAAAGATTAAGCAGTCTAGGATTGATAAGAATACATGCAGGCTGCATTAGATGAACAGTTGAAAACTGTAAACAAAACCCATTTACAAAAATGATTTTTAAAAAGGTGTCCATAGCCTTTAACCCCTTAAGGACTCAGCCCTATTTCACCTTAAGGACTTGGCCATTTTTTGCAAATCTGACCAGTGTCCCTTTAAGTGCTCATAACTTTAAAACACTTTGACTTATCCAGGCCATTCTGAGATTGTTTTTTCGTCACATATTGTACTTCATGACACTGGTAAAATGAAGTCAAAAAATTTTTTTTTTGCATAAAAAAAATACCTAATTTACAAAAAATTTGGAAAAATTTGCAAATTTCAAAGTTTCAGTTTCTCTACTTCTGTAATACATAGTAATACCCCCAAAAATTGTGATGACTTTACATTCCCCATATGTCTACTTCAGGTTGGAATTATTTTGGGAATGATATTTTATTTTTTGGGGATGTTACAAGGTTTAGAACTTTAGAAGCAAATATTGAAATTTTTCAGAAATTTACAAAAACCCAATTTTTAGGGACCACTACAGCTCTGAAGTCACTTTGCGAGGCTTACATAATAGAAACCACCCAAAAATGACCCCATTCTATAAACTACACCCCTCAAGGTATTCAAAACTGATTTTACAAACTTTGTTAACCCTTTAGGTGTTGCACAAGAGTTATTGGCAAATGGGGATGAAATTTGAGAATTTCATTTTTTTGCCTAATTTTCCATTTTAACCCATTTTTTCCACTAACAAAGCAAGGGTTAACAGCCAAACAAGACTGTATCTTTATTGCCCTGACTCTGCCGTTTACAGAAACACCCCATATGTGGCCGTAAACTACTGTACGGCCACACAGCGGGGCATAGAGTGAAAGGTGCGCCGTTTGGTTTTTGGAAGCCAGATTTTGCTGGACTGGTTTTTTGACACCATGTCCCATTTGAAGCCCCCCTGATGCACCCCTAGAGTAGAAACTCCCTTAAAGTGACCCCATCTAAGAAACTACACCCCTCAAGGTATTCAAAACTGATTTTACATACGTCGTTAACCCTTTAGGTGTTGCACAAGATATAATGGAAAATAGATACAATTTCAAAATTTCACTTTTTTGGCAGATTTTCCATTTTAATATATTTTTTCAAGTAACAAAGCAAGGGTTAACAGCCAAACAAAACTCATTATTTATGGCCCTAATTCTGTAGTTTACAGAAACACCCCATATGTGGTCGTAAACTGCTGTACGGGCACACGGCAGGGCGCAGAAGGAAAGGAATGCCATACGGTTTTTGGAAGGCAGATTTTACTGGACTGGTTTTTTTACACCATGTCCCATTTGAAGCCCCCCTGATGCACCCCTAAAGTAGAAACTCCAAAAAAGTGACCCCATTTTAGAAACTACGGGATAAGGTGGCAGTTTTCTTGGTACTAGTTTAGGGTACATATAATTTTTGGTTGCTCTATATTACACTTTTTGTGCGGCAAGGTAACAAGAAATAGCTTTTTTGGCACCGTTTTTTTTTTTGTTATTTACAACATTCATCTGAAAGGTTAGATCATGTGGTAATTTTATAGAGCAGGTTGTCACGGACGCGGCGATACCTAATATGTATACTTTTTTTTTTATTTATGTAAGTTTTACACAATGATTTCATTGTTAAAACAAAAAAAGTTTTAGTTTCTCCATAGTCTAAGAGCCATAGTTTTTTCAGTTTTTGGGCGATTATCTTATGTAGGGTCTCATTTTTTGCGGGATGAGATGGCTGTTTTATTGGCACTATTTTGGGGTGCATATGACTTTTTGATCGCTTGCTATTGCACTTTTTGTGACGTAAGATGACAAAAAATTGCTTTTTTTAAACCGTTTTTATTTTTATTTTTTTACGGTGGTCACCTGAGGGGTTAACTCATGTGATATTTTTATAGAGCCGGTCGATACGGACGCGGCGATACCTAATATGTATACTTTTTTTTATTTATGTAAGTTTTACACAATGATTTAATTTTTGAAACAAAAAAAATGATGTTTTAGTGTTTCCATAGTCTAAGAGCCATAGTTTTTTTAGTTTTTGGGCGATAATCTTGGGTAGGGTCTCATTTTTTGCGGGATGAGATGCCGGTTTGATTGGCACTATTTTGGCGTACATGCGACTTTTTTCATCACTTTTATTACCTTTTTTGGGAAGTAAGGTGGGCAAAATTTAAATTTTCTCATAGTTTTTATTTTTTTGGCGTTCACCGTGCGGGGAAAGTAACATGACCGTTTTATAGATCAGGTCGTTACGGACGCGGCGATACCAAACATGTGTAGGGAATTTTATTTTTTTCATTTTTAATTAGTGATAAGTGTGTTTTTTGATTTTCACTTTTTTTTCACTTTTTCTTACTTTTTTTTTGACCCAGACCCACTTGGTTCTTGACGATCCAGTGGGTCTGGTGTCTGCATAATACAGTACAGAACCTATATATGTTTCTGTACTGTATTTTGCTTACACTGAACAGATCTATGCTTTCAGCACAGATCTGTTCAGCACCATGGACAGCAGGACGCCTGAGCAGGCGTCCTGTTGCCATGGGAACCTTCCCCGTCTGCCACAACTTCGCAGACGGGGAAGGGTAAGTAAGGACTGGGGCTTCGGGGGGCTGTCTGGGGGCTCTCTCCCTCTCCCATCGGGGGGCTGCAAAGGCACAGCAGCCCCCCGATGGGAGAGGGAGGGAGCCGCATCTTACTGTTAACTCTTTCCATACAGCGGTCCGTACGGACCGCTGTATGGAAAGGGTTAAACGGCTGACATCCATTCACAGATGTCAGCCGTTTATACCAGGGTGCCAGCAATGTGCTGGCACCCTGGTATACCCACTAGAAGCCAACGATTATTCGGCGGGCGGGGGATCGCGATCCCGCCTGCCGCACCGCCCGCCTCCCGCACCACCCCCCCTGCACCTCCCACCAGGCTAAAATCATGCAGGGGTGCAGAGGGGGTGATCACTATAGATTTGTGCCACACTAAAGTTTCTGATCGCCGCGGTCAGGGACCGCGGCGATCAGAAACAGCAGAAATAGCAACAAACCGCAGGTCTGAATTGACCTGCGGTTTGCTGCGATCGCCGTATCATATGACCCCCCCCAGGCGTTGTGACAGGATGCCGGCTAAATGATTTCAGCCGGCATCCTGTGCGGATTAACCCCTGGGGTGCCACAATCTCAATTTAAACTCATGACGTACCGGTACGTCATGGGTCCTTAAGGACTCGGGAAACATGCCGTACCGGTACGTCATGGGTCCCTAAGGGGTTAAAGGGGTTGTCAGAGTTATTTTATTTTTCTTTCTATGTTCCTAACAAAGCAAATGTAACAGCTTTCCAATCCACTCACTTTATCTCCAGTGGCTGGTTTCTCAGATTTCACTGAGGGTCACATGAACTGTGATGTCAGCTTCTCTCCCTGCTCTGATAAAGGTCGGTAAACGAGACATCACTGTGCTGGCCACTCCCCCCTTCACTGCCGTCTGCTCTCTCTCCTAAATTCCTAACCCCTTCAGCTGCACAACTGGCTAGCCTCAGCAGTGACAATTCTGGGCACAGGATCTGACAGACTAGAGAGCATTGCACAAGAAGGTAGGGGGAAGATCCTGTGTGTATTAGCAGTGTCATTATACAGCTTGGACTTGTAGTCCTACACATACAACATGCTGCAGAGTCTCCCAGCAGGCAGACATGTC
Organism: Bufo gargarizans; assembly: GCF_014858855.1. Classification (NCBI taxonomy): domain Eukaryota; kingdom Metazoa; phylum Chordata; class Amphibia; order Anura; family Bufonidae; genus Bufo; species Bufo gargarizans. The sequence continues at coordinate 192,597,507 of NC_058081.1, read as the reverse complement.
ACTCAGGGCAGCTCTTGTATTCACTCCCTTAACAGAGCAGGGGGGGGGGGGGGGGGGGGGGGGGGGGGCAGAGATTGTTTCTATTGCATGTAAACAAAGGGCCAGAAAATAACCAGGGAAATGAGGAAATATTTTTTTTTTTGTATAAAACTTGCTTAGCTCAGTTATATATTGCTGCGCATGAGATTTTCAGTGCTATATATATTTTTTTCATAACTCAGACAACCCCTTTAACAAATGACACTTAATACTGCAGAGAAAAGTAATATATATAAGTTCAACTGTTAAACAGGAGTTCTCGGCTCTTCCGATGTGTTTTAGTTAAAAAAAAAAAAAATCAAAAAAATCAAATTTCCCATTAAATTATAAGTCTGGAGCATCTTTTGTGAGTTCTGCATTGTGCAGTTCTTCTGGGGCTGCATGGCGATCCTGTCACATGACCAAAGATTGCACGGTCGGATTTTGTTTGCAATTCTGGGGTAGCGGTAACCTGATAGTCATGCTGTGACCCAATTCATTTCTATGGCAGCACTGCTACACCGCGATCTTTGGTTGCACTAGTCCCCACCTTATTCTCCCAGAAAATAAAGGAGTAAATTAACAATAGGGTGTTACCATAACTCATCAATGGGCAGTGTCCTTTTACGCTCCGACACTGTCAGCACTGATTTAAGGCCCAATATTACTTTTGCTTGTAGCGCTGTATTCCTCAAGTGTTTTATCCCTCTATGATAGAACATTTTTCTGTCCACATTTTTTTTTGCATGACAAGTTGTATTTTCTAGTAGCACCAACTTTAATGTGCATATTATGTATTTGTACAACTTGTTTCTTGGGAGTGGGGGATGGGAAAAAACTGCAATTTCACCATTGTTTTTTTGGTTTGTTTTTACAGTCTTCAGCATACATCATAAGTAGCATGGTAAATTCCTGGGCAATTGTGGGCAATTCGCTGGGCAATTGTGAAAAAAACAAATTCATCGTTTTTTCTTCACAATGAAATATAAAACCCTAAAATATAAAGTTAAAAAAATAAAATAAACAGTTGCCACATCCCAAGAGTCATAACCTTTTACAGTTGTTGGAGCTGTATGAGAGCTTATTTCTTGCAGGATGATTTAAGGGTACATAACTTTTTGTATTAGTTTCTTTTCCATTTTTTCAAGGAGAACAATTTTAGTATTGCATTATAAATGTTTCATGGCACTCTGTGTGGGATAAATAATTGTAATAATTTCAAAGTTCTGCTTGTTCTGAATGTTGCAATACAAATAGTGTTTTTTTAATTTTCAGAAAAAATTTATGGGGGAAAATGTGGATTTTTATTTGATAAAAGTTGTACTGAATTTTTATTTACTACATTGCCAGAAGTAATATGCAGCCTATTAGACCCCACTTCTGGCAGAGAGTAAGAGTCAGCGCACCATACCGACAACCAGTACCCCGTGATCACGCTGTGTTGGTCCAATGGAGGTAAGAGAGGGAGCGCCCTTTCGCTGAAACCATTTAGATGCACAGCATCTAAGGGGTTAAATAGCCAGGATTGTTTTTTTCAATCAAGGCAATTAGAGTAAGGCCTCTTTCACACGGCCATAGTGCTCCTGTGGCCATATTGCAGGCCGCATACGGCGGTTCAGCAATACACGGGGCACCAGCCATGTGCATTCCCCATCACGGATGCGGACCCATTCACTTGAATGGGTCCGCAAGTCTGGAGATGAGGTGCGGAACGGAACCCCACGGAAGCACTACGGTGTGCTTCGGATCCGCAAAAAAAGGACATTGCCCATGCATTGTGGACCGCAAATTGCTGTCTCCAATGCACAGAACGGAACCAATAGGTTAGTGTGAAAGACGCCTAAGAGCCTGGCTGCCATTAGCCATCTGAACACCTGCTCTACCCGACACAGAAAACCAACGCCAGGCTAAAATAGGTCCGTAATCATAAAACATTTAGCTTAAAAGGGGTCGGCCACTTTCTGTCTACTGTTGACCAATGTGTTTGTATGATGGCTACATGGCACTTACTAATACAGCCTTTGTTGATGACCTGTGCCATTTTCTATATTTCATAAGGTATGCCCCCTGTCCACACAGAGGTCGAAAACAAGGCGACATGGCTTAAGAAATATAGCAAACTGCACTGAATATCAACAAAGGCTTATATATAGATTGGTCACAAGTAACCAGAGAGTGGCCAACCCCTTTAACAAAAAATGCTACAGAAATGTAATAATCCCTTAAAACTGGCACCAATGACAAAACAACACCTATAAATTATTGTACACTCAGGTCTAAAAATTTTAAGGCCAAAATGACATAATTTTGTTAATTATGATTACTTTTCAGTTAATATTACATATAAAATTAAAATACTATGTAAATCGAGCAGTTAAGGGAGGAGAGTGAGGCGACATCAGCAGTCTTGGCGTTGGGTAATGATAAAAGGACCTGAGTATTGACCTTGAGCAGTGATCTGATTGCTTCTTCGTTACTTCAGTCAGTCATGACAATGCTCATTCAGGGGTTGAATATGTTCGTGAAGAATACATCCAAATTTTCACTTTCATCATGTGGTCTTACCAAATTTAATGAACAACACGTGAGCAGCTCTTGAAAAAAAATAAAATAATAAAAATTTCACCAACAGTTGTATTACAGGTTAACAAAATCTATCTTTTTTTGGTTGAGTCTTCCCGTTCAAATGTAAGATTTACTGTATGGCGTTAATATCAAACCCAAAAATAATTATGTTCACCTACGGTCAACTCTCTTAATGTTGCAGGCACTCTGTAGCATCACATTAGCAAAAATACTCAGTCCAGAGACAAGGTGCAAGAAGGTTATGTCCGGTTCATGCAAAATGTCCCGTCACTCATTCTCATTTAATCACTTCAAGTAACGCAGGTAATGGATTCCTAGCATCTAGAGGCATCCACACTCAATCGCACACAGTGCCTCCCTGGAAATGTTATTTCAGCCAGCACAGCCAGACCTAATGCATTCTCTACGAAGTGGTTATTGTGGCAACTGGGAAGATCTTTTTAGACTGTGTAGACACATCGTTCAGTCAAAAAGATCCCAAGAATAAACAGCACAGCCAGGACCAATCTTCAAGAAAGAATAAATATTTTTTTTTCCTGTTTTGCACTTAAACATGATGCAAACACCATGCGGCCCACCTCAACCCTTCTCATGCAGATGCACTATTTACAAGGTTGAAAAATACTGCTGTCTTCTGTTCAGTTTAATCTCATTTTGTTTTTTAAAAGTCATGTACAAAGCTTTTTTTTTTTAGTTTTTTTTTTGTTTTTTCTTCTATTTTTTTCAACTTTTCAAAGCAGTTCAGCTCCAACCCAGGAATAGAAAAGGTGCTGAGGGACAGTCTGAAGATAAAAAGGGAGTTGAGAAAAGGGGCAGAAACTGGCAGAAAAAGCAGACTGGATTACCAGGGGGGGAGACATAGGCAGAAAACAGGTTGGCAAGATGATATAAAGAACAAAGGGACAAGTTCTTGAGGGGGGGGGGGGGGAGTGGAAGGGCAATCGGCCTGATTATGGCAAAGCCAGTTAGGAGAAAGCATTTGCAAATAGCTGAGGTGCTGCACACATTTTAACCCCTTGGTACTCAAAGTAACTAGCAATGCCTTATCAAACAGTTTTACATGCAGATCAGTGCTTTCCCAGTCACTACCTGCCAAGGGGTTAAATAAGCCTACAATACTGTCAAACCACTGCCTCTGCTAACTGCTTTCTTTTTATTATTACAATATAATTTACTTAAACTTTCTGTTACCAAAAAAAATAAAAATAAAAGGGGGGGGGGGGGGGAAAAAAAAAACATTCTGGTAGGAGCGCAACAGATGAGAGCAAGAAATTGAAAAGGAGACGGCTGAATGTGCGGGGACCAGCCTCATGGGACAGAGATGCATTTAATGGGATTTGAAATATAGTGTCAGGTGGCAACAGAGGTTGGTCTGTGGAGACGGCTCAGTCCTCAATATATTCCCACAAGTCCTTCTCATAACCTTCGTGCACATGAAGCAGCAGAACTCGCCTCCTACTCTCGCAGTATCTAAGGGAAGGAAGCAAAACATTTTTTTCAAAAATAAGGCCAGTTTACAATGGAAGCATCTATTTCACACATAAGTAGCAAATACAAGAGCAGCAAGCAATGTGCGTGTTTTTAAGGGGTTGTCCAAGATGTTCCGTTTGAAGGCTCTCACAAGCGGCCGCGAATGGATTCGTCCAGCCCTAATGCATTCTGAGTGGATGAGGATCCACTCAGAATGCATCAGTATGGCTCCGCTTGGCTTCCACTCCTCTCAGCAGGCGGACACCCGAATTCGGGTGTCCGCCTGGCCGTGCGGAGGCAAAGGGATCCGTCCAGAGTTACAATGGAAGTCAATGGGGGCGGATCCGTTTGAAGGTGACACAATATGGTGCAATTTTCAAACGGATCCGTTTAAAGTGTGGACGGATCCGTCTGACTACAAATTACACTTAGACTTTTTTCTGAAATATAATGCAAACGGTTCCGTTCTGGACGGATACCATCGTTTGCATTATAGGAGCGGATCCGTCTGTACAGATACCAGACGGATCCGCTCCGAATGCAAGTGTGAAAGTAGCCTTACAATCAGAGCTGGACTTCATTTGAGTCTTGGCCTTCTTATCCAAGTAGAAGTTTGTGACAACCCATCAGTGTAGCTAAGACTTTACTTACACATTTTGTACTTTTTCCTAATTGATTTAAAACTGATGAAAACAAACATGGTCAGATGCATGCCCAACATTGTAAAAAAATAAGTAGGATCTGTATAAATCCAGGGCTGTCCCTTCTTAACATTTATGGAATATCTCTAGGATATGCCATAAATATCAGATAGGAGTGGGTCCCAGAAGTGGAACCCGCACCTATCTCCAGAATAGGGTTCCTGAAGTGAAGGAGAGCACATTGTGCATGTGCAGTGGCCTCTCTATTCACTGCCAGAAATAGCTTAGTTCCTGAGCTCTATTGCAGAGTTCCTGCCCTGCAATAGATAGTATTGGTAGGCTGTTCCGGCGGGTGAACAGCCTGTCGGATCTGTCCTGCCGCTAGTTCACGTGTGCCCCCTGACTGCCCCTCCGTCCCCATTGACTATAATGGGGGCGGAGTTCCAGCGGCAGCACGGCGAGAGGCAGCCGGACTAAAAGTACAACATGCAGTACTTTTAGTCCGGCTGCCTCTCGCCGTGCTGGGAACTCCGCCCCGCCCCTATTATAGTCAATGGGGACGGAGCTGCAGTCCAGGGGCACATGTGAACTAGCGGCAGGACGGATCAGACAGGCTGTTCACCCGCCGGAACAGCCTACCAGACTCCCCTGCCACTAATGTGAAAGTACCCAAAAGCAGATGCTGGAGTGCAGTGTAATGTAGCAATTTCCCCCATCTTCTCACCCAACCCCATGCCGCTTGACAGCTGGAGGCAAGCCATCCTACTTACATTCTAAGGGGGAAGTAGCTAGCAGACATTTTAAATAAATCCTGAATAACCACTTTAACCACCTGTTTTGCCCGAGTCCAGCTCGGGCAGTGGGAAAAGTAGCTAACTGTTCTGCCCGAGCTGGGCTCGGGCAGAAAGTGGAGGGGAGAGGGCTGCTTTAGATGCTGCTATCTCCTGAATGGTAGCAGCTAGAAACATGGTCTTGTTTGAAAGCTGACATTCCAGAAAATAACTAATCCCACAAAATAAAATAAAATAAAATTTTGAAGAAAAAATTCAAAAGTTATGACTGCTAGAACACGAAGGGGGGAAATATTATTGGTCCTTAAGGCTAAGGCTACTTTCACACTGGCGTTTTGTCTTTCCGTTTGTGAGATCCGTTTAGGGCTCTCACAAGTGGTCCAAAACAGATCAGTTTTGCCCTAATGAATTCTGAATGGAAAAGGATCCGCTCAGAATGCATCAGTTTGCCTCCGTTTGGACGCGGACACAGACACCAAAATGCTGCTTGCAGCCAAACGGATCCGTCCTGACACACAATTTAAGTCAATGGGGACGGATCCTATGATCCTTTTCTATGACACAATCTGGCACAATAGAAAACACATCCGTCCCCCATTGACTTTCAATGGTGTTCCAGTGAGTTGTGCGCCAACAAGATTTACTGCAGAAACACATTAAAAATCTACAAGAAAAATAATTTTGGGAAGGTTTTTCCATTTTTAACTTGACTGTTAGGAGGTTAAGAATACTGCAATTCCCCCCACCCCATTTTTTCATCTCCGCATTTCAAAAGCTATAACTTCATTTTTTTTGTGCAGGAAGAGTTGCATTTTTTAACAGGACCATATCTTTCATGTATTAAGTATTGTGTGTATAAAAAAAAAAAAAAAAACAGAACAAAAAAAAAATAATAATAATAATAATCTGCCATTGTTTTTATGGTATTCACTGCACGAGCTGACCCCACACCAAATGCAGCGAGTACAGGCGGTGTAAAACAGCTGCCACCTGACCGCAATCACTAGGACTGGACATAACTCGATAACACCAGTCATTTCATCCTTCAGATGCTGAAGTTAATAGTGACCGTAGTATCTGGGTGGTGAGGAAGGGGGCTCCCTCGGTCCTCCCCATGGTGAAATTCTACTGGTTGCTATGGCAGCCTGGGGCCATAGCAAACTGCCTAAACTTGCCATAGCAAACTGCCTGTTATTCCTGCTTTTGGCAGAGCTTATTAGGCTGGCAGTAAAGATCCTGTATCTAGTGTACAGATACAAAAGAAATAATCAATAAAAAAACAAAAACTGAATTGGTATCACCATTGCCATCACCCAAAATTTTATAAAAAAAGTGATCAAAAAGTTATATGTACCCCAAAATGATAACATTAAAAACTTCAGCTTGTCCTGTAAAAAAAAAGCCCTAACCGAGTTCTGTAAACAAAAGTATAAAAAGTTATCGTGTCAGAATGTTGCTACAAAGCAAATTTGTATTTTATCAAAAGTAGTAAATCAATTAAAACTAATCATATCATTTTTAGCGCACACAGAATGTCGGAAAATTCTGCAGAAGTGCAGATTTTTTTTCTCCACATAAATTTTCTCTCTATAATTTAATATAAGATTAAATTAAAGGATGCCATTAAAAAATTAAACTTGTTTTGCAAAACATAAGTAATCAAAAGGCTTTGTGAACAGAAAAGTAAAAACCTTATGGCTCTTAGAAGGTGGGGAGCCAAATTAAGATGTAAATTGTCCCAGTCCTTAACCACTTCACATGCGGCCATTTGCCCCCTTCCTGACCAGGCCTAATTTTGCAAATCTGACATCTAATTTTGGAACGCTTTTATTTATCCAAGCCATTCAGAGGCTGTTTTCTCGTGACACATTGTACTTCACGTTGGTCAAAAATTTGAGTCAATATATTTCACTTATATTTGTGAAAAAATCCAAAATGTACCCCCAAAAAATTGTAAAATTCGCAATTTTCTAAATTCCAATTTCTCTGCTTTTAAAACAGAAAGTGATGCCTCAAAATATTTATTACTTAACATTCCCCATAGGTCTTCTTTATGTTGGCATCATTTTGGAAATGTAATTTTATTTTTTTAGGATGTTAGAAGGCTTAGAATTTTAGAAGCAATTGTTAAAATTTTTAAGAAAATTGACAAAACCCACTTTCTAAGGACCAGTTCAGGTCTGAAGTCACTTTGTGGGAGTTACATAGTGGATACCCCCAAAAATGACCCCATTGTAGAAACTACACTCCTCAAGTTACTTAAAACTGATTTTACAAACTTTGTTAACCCTTTAGGCGTTCCACAAGAATTAAAGGAAAATGGAGATCAAATTTTTAAACTTCACTTTTTGGCAGAGTTTCCATTTTAATTAAAACATTTCTTTGACACATCGAGGGTTAACAGCCAAACAAAACTCAATATTTATTACCTTTATATTTATTTATTACAGAAACACCCCACATGTGGTCGTAAATTGATGTAAGGGCGCACGGCAGGGAGCAGAAGAAAAGGAGCGCCGCATGGTTTTTGGAAGGCTGATTTTGCTGAACTGGTTTTTAGAAGCCATGTCCCATTTGAAGCCACCCTGATGCACCCTTATAGTAGAAACTCCCAAAAAGTGACCCCATTTTGGAAACTAGGGGATAAGGTGCCAGTTTTATTGGTACTATTTATGGGTACATATGATTTTTGGATCATTCATTATAATACTTTATGGGGCAAGGTGACCAAAAATTTGGTTGTTTTAGCACAGTTTTTATTTATTTATTTTTACAGGGTTCGCCTGAGGGGTTAGGTCATGTGATATTTTTATAGAGCAGGTAGTTAAGGACGTGGCGATACCTAATATGTATACTTTTTCTTATTTAAATTTTACACAATAATAGCATTTTTGAAACAAAAAAATTATGTTTTAATGTGTCCATGTTCTGAGAGCTCTGGTCACATGACCACTAGGCCGGAACAGGAAGCGAATAACTGTATACACAGCGCTCGGTGAGTGCTGTGTATACAGCGATCTAGAAAGCAGGGACACCTGGTAACTGTTTCTGCCTTCTCTAAAGGGTTGCCCTGCTGTCAGTGAGAGCAGGCAACCCAAACTGCAGCTGCACAATTAGTGTGCAGCTGCGATCTCTGAATGGACATTCCAGAACGTCCATTCAGAGATTAACCGACCGCCCAAGGACGTTTATAGTCAATAGGCGGTCGGGAAGTGGTTAAAGTGGTTATCCGGGAATTTTTATTGATGACCTATCTTCTGGATAGATGATCAAAATCAGATCGCTGGGAGTCCAACTGCTGATCAGCTGTTAGAAGAAGTCGGCGCCACCTCCTAGGCCATGTGACGTACATCGGTCGCCTGGCCTAGTTGCAGCTCAGCCCCATTCAAGTCAATGGGGAAAAGCTTGGAAACTGCTGGGAGCCTGCACAGCTCACCAGAGCTTCAGAGAGTTATGGGGCTCCCTTAAACAGCTGATTGGCAGGGTGTTGGGACTCGGACGACCAACGTTGTGATAATGATGACCTATCCTGATGATAGGTCATTATTAGCAATTCCTTTCTAAAACCTAGCTGCGTCTTATGATCAGGTGCCTCTTATAAAGCAAAAAATATATAATACATATCAATCTGTTCAGCTACTCCTGCTCTATAACATACTTCCTCCAGACTGGACTGCATTTATAACATGCCAGGTTTCTTTAATCGTATTTCAGCTAGAAATCAACAAATCAAGCAAAAAAATAAATTAAAAAAATCATGCACTATGGCACAAATGCAAATAGTCCCCACCTGTACTTATCTTGTACTTTTTGTTTAATGTCTTGAAGAGAATCCTGTGAAATATCCCGTTCCAGATATCCAGAAAGAACTTCTGTTGCATTCTCTAAATCTGCCTGATTATTCTACACAAAAGAAAAATGAAATTAGATTGCTGAATTGCTGTTTTTCTACCTCCCACCTCACAAAAAAATTTAGTTAATAAAAGTTATTCAACAAGTTATATCTATTTTAAATGGTGCAAATACAACTACCCTCAAAGAACAACATATAACTATCAGCAGAAAAATAGAAAAGGTCTCTACCTAAAATGTATAATTCACATAACACTATGTAAAAATAGCAATGTAAAAATTCACATTTCTATTTTACATTTATTAAACCCAACTGAAGCATTTCTATCATTTCTTGAAGAGTAATAACTGTCCTGTAGCCCAGACTGAAAGGAGGCTTAGGGTACTTTCCCACTAGCGGTATTCTTTTCCAGCACTGAGTTCCGTCCTAGGAATTCTGAATGGAGGGCAATCCGTTCATGATGCATCAGGATGTCTTCAGTTCAGTCTTTTTGCCTTTTAAGGAAGGAGATAATAACACAGCATGGTGCGGTTTTATCTCTGTCCAAAATTCCGGAACACTTGTCAAATTTTTTTCCTATTGGCATGCAGTAATGCCGGATCTGGCCCTGAGTGTTCCGACAAAACGGATCCGGCATTGTGGTCTGCGCATGCTCAGACCGCAAAAAATTTGGAAAAAAAATAAATGCCAGATCCGTTTTTCTGGATGACACCGGAGAGACGGCTCCGGCATTTCAATGCATTTGTCATACGGATCCTGATCAGTCTGACAAATGCCATCAGTTGGCATACGTTTAGACGGATCCGTTTGGCAGTTCCAGAGACGGAACTGCCTGCCGGAATCCTGTGCCGCAAGTGTGAAAGTACCCTTAGTCTGCCACTTCTCATTGTCAGTTTTCAGGCATTCAGCTCTAAGAACTTGGTCATAGCAGAACAGTGAGTACATACGCTAAAACTATGATCATGAGTAATGCAATGAGGGAAAGAAATCATGTATAGTTTATGTTTTGTATGTACAAGTAGGCAGGCCATCATCATCTATGCCAGGAGTCCGCAACTTCAGCAAAGTTTCTATGCAGGTGAGGTTCCAACATCTGCCTGTAGCTTTAGCAAGCACCCCCATCACACCTCCCCTTAGGCATCTATTGCCATTAGTTTTGGGTCACTTCCACATTGCAGTGTTTTTTCGTCTGTATTTGTAAGCCAATAACAGGCATAGTACATCAACAATAATGGAAAAATGTGTACATCTGTGTTTTGGGCTCAATCCTTTAAATGGTTTACAAATACTGACTGTGTCTGACTCCTGGCACCCCCACATGCGAGAGCGAGTGCTGCGTCCTCTTCAATGTTTACCTGCTCGCCATCTCAAGTTTGGACCCCCAATAATTATTGCTGACTAGTGTTGGGCGAGCATGCTCGACCGAACACCATTTTGACTCTATGCTCGAGTCTCCTCCACGCATGTTTGTTGGCTGCTACGCAGCCAATAAACTTGCGGGGGAAGTACTGACACTCACTGTAATGCCATAACCATGTTGGGTGAATGGAGCCTCTAGGAGTAGGTGCAACCCCCCCCCCCTTCTCCTAGAGGCTCATTTGCATATAATAAAGTTACAATTACACGAAAACGAGGGCATACTTAAATAAAAGAAATGCAGAGTTAAATTCAGGTGACATTTTCACATCTATAATGTCAGCCTGTTTAATAGCGAAAATTGGGGTGATAGAAACCCTTTAAGCACCACCCTGTCTTCCACAAAGTCCAGTCTCAGTAGCCAAGAGTCTGGTTAACAGAATCCTCACCCTGATCCTCCGAGGAGCTCTTTTCATCAGCCATTCGTTGATTTGGCCCTCTCGCCAAGCCCGCTTGAAGAGGGACATGAGGAGATTTTGTGCATTGATTCCCAAACTCTTGAGCATCCACAGTCAGAAGAAGATGACGGTGGGGAACGGCCTTTTAGTGTTTCACGAGGTGGATGATGATGAGACACTAATTGCCAATAAGTCAACGGCAATTAGTGTCAAGAGATTGATGATGAGGACGAGACACAGTTGTCAATAAATTAGGTTCTTCTTAGGTCAACAAGTCAGGAGGATGACCAGAGCGAGGAAGTGGAAGAGGAGTTAGTGGACGACAAAATCACTGACCCAACCTGGGAAGGTGGCAAGCCGAGCGATAACAGCAGAACAGAGGGTGAGGGATCACCGCAACAGGCTGGAAGAGGCAGTGGGGTGGCAAAAGGGAGAAGGCAGGCCACACCAAACAGGCCAGCAACTGTTCCCTGGAGCACCCCCTTGCGGCAATCTTCCTTGCCAAGGGGTAGGTGTTCTGCAGTCTGGCGCTTTTTTGAGGAAAGTGCGGATGAGAAAAGAATTGTCATTTGCAACCTGTGCTGTACCAAAATGAGCAGGGGCGTGACACTAGCAACCTCAACACCACCAGCATGATCCGCCACATGGCATTGTTAAAGATGGGCGGTACATCGATTTGGCACACCAGAGTGTATCTTAAATGCCCTAATTTAGGGCGGCTTCATCAGCATCAAAGCACCCTAATAGGTTGGCCGAATTCTTGGGTCCACAATCAGTGTCTGCGGGTCACATCACTGCCTCCTCTTCCTCTGGTTACGTGCTGGCCAATCCCCTGTCCAAGACGCAGGACCGGATGCCTCCTGCCCTGCACCTGGACCTTCGCACGCACCATCAGCTAGCACATCCACTTCTGTGTCCCAGCGCAGCGTACAGATATCTATACCCCAGGCCTTTGAACGAAAGCTCAAATACCCAGCCACCCACCCACAGGCCATAGCACTAAATGTGCACCTTTCCAAATTGCTGGCCCTGGAAATGTTGCCATTTAGGCTTGTGGACACAGAGGCTTTTCGCAACCCGATGGCGGCGGCCGTCTCACGTTACTCACTCCCCAGCCACCACTATTTTTCCCGGTGTGCAGTCCCAGCATCACACCAGCATGTGTCCCGTAACATCACCCGTGCCCTGACCAAAGCCGTAATTGGGAAGGTCCACTTAACGACTGACACATGGACAAGAGCTTTTGGCCAGGGATGCTACATTTCCCTGACGGAACACTGGGTGAACGTTGTGGAGGCCGGGAGCGAGTCGTACTCTGGGATGGCACCGTTTTTGACAAAGATTGCTGGCCCTACTTCCATCAAGATTTCCGCCACCACCTACATTAGTGGCTGCAACCCCCCCTTCTCCTTCTCCACCTCTGAATTCTCATCTTGCAGCACCAGTCAGTAGCTGGAAGCAGTGTAGCACTGCAGTGGGGAAGCGGCAACAGGGCGTGGTGAAACTAATTGCCTTAGGTGACAAACAGCACACTGCCGCAGAGCTGTGGCAGGGTATAAGGGACTAGACTGAGCTCTGGCTCTCGCCACTCAACCTAGAACCAGGCAGTTATGTCTGATAATGGCCGTAACTTGATAGTGGGTTTGGATCTCGGCAAGCTCACACACATTACATGCCTAGCCCACGTGTTCAACTTAGTGGTTCAGCGGTTTCTCAAAACCTACCCCAATTTGCCTGAGCTACTTGTGGTGTGCCCCGTGTGTGCCCATTTCCAAAAGTCATCTACAGCTGCCACCAGTCTGACAATGCTGCAGCAGCGCTTGCAATTGCCAGCTCACCGACTGTTGTGCGACGTGAGCACGCGCTGGAACTCCACGTTCCACATGTTGGCCAGGCTTTGTGAGCAACAGAGGGCAGTAGTGGAATACCAGCTGCAACATGGTCGTCGCCTTTCCAGTCAGCTTCCACTCTTTACAAGTGACGGGTGGGCATGGATGTCTGACCTCTGTGAGGTTTTACACAACTTTGAGAAATGAACACAGATGGTGAGCGGTGATGCCGCTATTATCAGCGTAACCATCCCACTTCTGTGTCTACTGAAACGCTCACTGCTCACAATGAAGGCAGACGCTTTGCATGTGGAAGAGGTGGAAATGGAGGAAGACAGTCCACAGGGTGATAGCCAGACCACCCTCAGTTCATCTTCTCAGTGCGAATTGGATGATGATGAGGAGGAGAAGGAGCAGGAGACGGTTGCCTCCACTACAGAGGGTAGTACGGATAGCAGGTTTATTCCATCTGTTCAGTGTGGATGCACCGAAGAGGAGGGAGAGGATGAGGATATTGAGAGTCATCCTCCTGATGAGGACAGCAAAGTCTTTATGTTATGCCGCCTTTCCTGTGAACCTCGCGTTATGCACATTTTGGCCAACACCGATTACTGGTTGATAACCCTTCTCAACACCCGCTACGGAGAGAACTTCTCATCTCTCATTCCTGTGGTGGAGAGGACTAGCAAAATGGTGCAATACCAGAAGGTCCTTGTGGAAAAATTGCTCCAAAAATTTCCAGCTGACACTGCTGGCGGCAGAGTACGTAGTTCCTTGGGCAACCGAGGAGGGGAGACGAGGGGAACACTCAGAAGTTCCAACAGAGGCAGGGCAACACTCTCCAAAGCCTGGGACAGTTTCATGACACCCCGTCAGCACCCTCACCCTGATGAACGGCCTAGTGTCACAAGGAGGGAAACGTTTTGGAAGATGTAGCAGACCATGTCAGCGTCTTCAGTGATCCCTCTGTGCCTTACAACTATTGGACACGTGGCACAAACT